>NW_016170430.1:6544-15823 GCF_001687245.7 Rhagoletis zephyria
GCATTGGTGTGCGCAATCGCGTTTGCGATTTTACGATGTGGGGCCTAACTACATTTTTACGATATAAATCGGCTTAGATAATGGATGCATGCTTGTAATTGTTTAATGCAATTGATTTTTTTTCGGTGCAGTTGCGACTGAGCAATCAAGCGCGACAAGTGAATAGTTAAGTATTTTTGTTTTCATTAGGGTGGTCGGGGGTTTTTTTTTTGTTTTTTTTTGTAAGATATACATATTTAAAAGAATAATAAAGTAAAAATACGCTGGAATGAATGGTACATATCTTTAGCCTATATATACTGTGTATACATAAAAAAATGTTTGATTGAAATTGACAAAATAAAAATTTGTATTACATAGAAGTGTGGCAACCCTGATGGAAAATATTTTCTGACCAAAGTTCTCAACAATACCTTCCATTTGATATCCATATTGCAATGCTTTAGATAAATTGTGTAAAATCGAAAATAAGTGGCAACCTTACATTATTATCCTAAGAGATAACATTTTGTATATAGAGAAAGCATTGTTTAAGGACCTTCTCTTGGTACCCTTTTTTTTTCTAAACAAAAAATTAAAGAAATATGCGATCTAAATATCAAAAATATTTTTGAATTAGGGATCTTTAAAATACCTTCCATTTGATACTCATATTATGATGTTTTAATTAAATTGTAACTAATTTGGAATAGGTGGCAACCTTATACGAGTCTTCTCGGAGATAATGACTATTCAGATAACCTTAAAATCCAAAACATTATCTGTGTACAAAATGTCATCAAAATCGTTAGAGCCGTTACCGAGAACTTAATGGATATATATATGTATATATATACAAGAATTACTCGTTTAATGTAATAAGATTTCGGGGAAGATTTTAAAAAGTTTGATCCAAAATAAATCATTGAAATATATCTTATATCAAATTGCACAAGCATTAAAAAATCAGTGCGGATAATTTTAGTTGACCTTTGGCTATATGACCGCCCTAGTATGTACGCTGTAAGCGCTTAACTAGAAATCATACGAGGCAGAATAATTGGACTGATGACAAATGTAATACAAATAACGACACATACAGCGTCGTATCACGTTATGGCCAATGACGTCGTACTTTGGCTAAATTGATTTGGTTTGTTTAAAATCGAATATTTATTACGAGAAGGAATAGAACTAAGGGTTGAAATAAGGGGCGAAAAGTTGGCCATTTTTAAAAATTCAATTACCTTTCGCTATATCTTAAAAATCAGAAATCGATAACTTTTTTTTTTAATTCTAGTAATCTAAATTATTACTACAATTAAAAAAATTGATCGATATCATGTTTTGCTGTGATACAGCAAAAAGATCATCGATTTTTTTAAACTTGCTCAACATTCTCCTTAATTTCAACTCTTGCAATAAAGAATGTTTTTTTTTTTTTAATTGACATAATTCGAAATTTATTTAAACCATTTTTTTGGCCAGCTCTATTCCTTCTCGTTATACATATTATATTTGAAACAAAAAAAAAGTAGTTTAGCCCATAGTGCGTGGCAGTGATAATATAGATGAAAAACGAGTGATTTTAAGATTCCGGCCAAGCGAAAAAACTAAAAACGTCACTAATTGGCTCTAATAATATTAATTTGGTTTGGAATGGGCAGAAGTTCTAAAAAACTCGAACGCAATATCCGATTCTAATTTATGAATTTGTGCTGAGAACGTACATACACATATACTTTTTACGTATCACATCGTTTAAACTATAGTTAGTAAAATATATGTATGTACACAATGTACGTCATACTCGTAGATATGTAATATGTATTTGTAGCACTTAGACGTTTAATCGCTTGCTGTTATTATTAATAGCTAGTAGAATAACGCATGCGAGAAAAAGTGCATATTTATGTATGCGATTTCAAAGAAAGGTGTGGCGTTTCAAAGATAAAATTCCACAACTATCGACGGATTCAGCAACTTATGATTTGCATACATTACATTTGATATATGTAACTTTCATTTTCGGGATATATGTTCTTTAAAGCAGTAGAAATATTATCGTGTACAAATTTTATATAAATTCAAAATAAATATTGAGCATTTTAAGGCAAAAAAATGTTGAAAAATGAATTTGCAAATTTGTTTTTATTACCAAAATGCTTGAAAACCGCTCGAATGAGTTTTTGGGAAGTATTGGTTGATATCTTCTAAGTATGAGAAATGAGAAAAGGAGACAAAAAGTATGAGTGGTTTGGTATTTCGACTTTTGTGTAACAGATGGCGCAATCAAAAAAAGGAAACTTTTGAAGCCATTCACGCAAAGACCACCTAAATATTCAGACAAGATTTGTTTTCTATTTTCAATATTTTCAAAGCCACACAGCTGAAAAAGGTCTTATTTTTATCTCTAATGTGTAAATTATATGTATATAAACAAATAAGAACAATTTAGTAATTGCTGAAACTTAAAAATGGAAACGAACATGAAATATTACATTTTTGATAATTACGAGTGACAAACTTCAAATTGTTACATTTATTTATTTCCAATGAGGAGCACATATTTTTCTCAATGCCTAATGCTTTTTCCAATATTAAATTAACTATTTGCCAAGATTTTTCGAAGCCTCCGCTTTGCGGTGAAAAAGTTATACTCAAAAACGTACAAATGGTAGCCAAAGTGACACGTCAAAATCGTTATTTTAATTAATTTGATTGCTTATAAAAATTATAATGACATCATTACAATAAAAAAAAAAAAAAAATTAAATAAGATACAAGAACTCGTCACATTTGTTATCAAAATTACCCAAGTTTTTTATAAAAAGTAAAATTACATTAATAAAATTAGTCGAAAACTGCCTCAACTAACAGCTGTTCATTTGGTGTCAGATGCGCTTTGATTACATCATACAAACTAACCAAATGTAAAATTACTAATAACAGAAAGCTTGACCTTTTTAACATAGCGAATATCTGCCAAATATAAATTGATTGTATGCATTGACCAGGACAATTTAAGTACGGACCAGGACATCAGGACAATTTGTCCAAACCAGGACAAATCCTGGAAAACCAGGACGCCTGGCAGCCCTACTCTAGTATCGCATATGTAAAAATTTTCTCCGTAAAAATATTATTATTATTTCTTTTGAATCCCGGTATTTTTAGAAAACTATAAAATACTCATGAAATGCGTTAAAGTTGTAGTCCAAAAACAACTGTGGCAAAATTCATATTCGGTTAGATATACGAAATAACCTCTAGCATTTGCAATGTGTGCATTGACTTTTTTATCAAGATTTTACCTAATTGCTAACCTTGTTATTTGTTTACAAAAAACTAAGTTAAATTCTCGAAATAATATAAAATAGCCCATTCGGAAAATAAATTTACTATTGATCGACCTACCAACGATTTCTGGCGCTAAAGCACTTAAGCACACACAAGTATATATTAATTGAGTCGTAATCTAATGAAAATCGTATCAACGAAACCAAAAGCGGCAAACTTTTGAACAAAATACATATGTACATATGTACATATGTATGTATTTAGAATTTAGGAATCATAATGGCAGTGTTTAGAATCGTTAGATTCTAAATGACACGTTTTGATGCTTAACATACTCGTATTTTATGTTAGTCATGTTTAGGCAATTAAAAAAAATTACTTCTATAATATGACTTCAATAAGACTATGTGTGCCAAGGACATACGACATTAGCAGCAGTTAACACGATTGAACACAAAGTGAAGTACATTATTTATACTTCTTAATGTATTATAGATTCAATTATATAGCTGCTAATAAATCACAATCCATCGGTACGATAAAAAATTCAACAAAAAAAAAAAAAAGAAAAACCGAATGAAGTTCGTAGCTTAAGTCTTTAGTTTGTGTCAACTAGGGATGTTAATTTTTCCGCTTTTTACGATCCCGGGATCGGTCCCGGGATTTAGATATTCATTACTTTTCAACAACTTAAATCGAAAAAATTGCTTCTATCTCCCCTACCATAAAATAAATAATAAATAAATGGGTTTGAAACCTACTTTTTTATTTAAAGTGGCGTTTTTTTTCTCTCTGACGTCAGGATTTATTTTAAAGGACTTTGTAATTTCAAAGATATGATTAATTCCAAAAATTATTTAAAAAATTCAATGCAATGTAGAATAAAAATATGGGTACCAAATGAAAGAGGAAATTTCTTAGAATTTAAAAAATTTAAATTTTTTGGATTAACAAGGACGAATAGGTAATTTTTAAGCTGATAAAGTTAGAGGGACGAAATTCGAGGATGTTATCGAGTTTATATAAGTCCTTAACATATATATTTTTTTTAACAGATATTGTAAATTTCAAGGACAAAATTATAAAAGGACATTTTCAATACTTACCAGTCCTTATACACCAAAATATTGGATCTGATTAAATTCTACAGAATTTTCTCTTTAATTTGATACCCATACTTATTTTTTAAGCAAATTTCACTGAATTTTTTAAATACATAATTTTTGAATTACTGACGTTAGAATTTTACTATATTTGGCCCTTCATAAAAAAATATTAAATAAAAAAAAGAGATAATAGCCAATACTGGTCAAGAGAAGGAGTTTCTATTATTGCCATCAGTGCAAATTATAAATCTCGAAAATCCCGGAATTATTTGCCAAGAATAGCGGGATTTTTCGGCACCTAAAAAGACCGGGATCCCGGGATCCCATTCCTAGTATCCACTATGTAATTATTTCATTTTCTTTTTTCTTCAATATTTCTAGCGGCTGACATACCCACTTGCGAACAAGGGGACGTTAATATCAACGAATGCATCAAACGCGCCTTTCAACAGCTCACCCCGCGTCTAAAGGATGGCATTAAGGAGCTGAATATCCCCCAGATGGATCCTTTCATCATTGAACGCAACAATATTGAAGTTGGTGGCGGTTTCGCACAGGGACGTGTGCAGGTACGCAACGTGCGTGTATTTGGCATAAGTGAGGGTATAGTACAGAAGGTAGACTTTCGTTTGGATGGCAATAATGTGCACATGGGATTGGTTTCACAAATGCCACACCTCTACATTGAAGGCAACTATAAGGCCGATCTGATGATAAACGAAGTGAAAATGACACCAAAGGGATACTTCAATGTGACTATGTGTAAGTGAGAAGAGAAGAGGGGAGGGAGCGACAGCGACAAGGGCAAACTAATGAAATTATCCATTTTTTTAAATAGCCGATCTTCTGTTGAGCTCCCAGTCGGAAGGCGAACTCTATGAGCGTGACGGCCACACATATTTGCGACTTACAAAATTCAATTTTGAACCAGAAATCGGAGATATGCATATTTATGCTAGTAACTTGGTGCCCGATCCAGCATTGAGTAAGTGAAAAGTGAATAATAAAATTCGAAATACAATATAATAAAATTTACTCATTCTATTTTTCATTCAGATGCCGTAATACTGGATTTCGTAAATCAATACTGGCGTCAAGTGTACAAAGTAATGTTGCCACAAACACGCAGCACTTGGGAGCCAATGTTCTTACGCGTTATGAACTTATTTTTGGGTGCTGTTCCATTCGATTTGTTCATTAAAAAGAACTAAAAATTTTAGTGAAAATACTCAGGGATTATTTGACAGGCTATTTGTGCAAGTCTTTGTATATAGTTTTATAAATATAAACCGTATTACCGTTAATTAAATTTTATAATATATTTACCTACAAAAAAATGCATTTAATATTTATCTATTGTTTTTGTTTTTTGTTTTATGTGAGGTAGGACGTTTTGTGAATCTAACTAGCGGCGATAGTCTACCTGAGACACCTCTTTTGATGGCAATATGAATATATTTAGCGAATACATATGTATGTATGTATANAACCGTATTACCGTTAATTAAATCTTATAATATATTTACCTACAAAAAAAATGCATTTAATATTTATCTATTGTTTTTGTTTTTTTTTTTTTATGTGAGGTAGGACGTTTTGTGAATCTAACTAGCCGCGATAGTCTACCTGAGACACCTCTTTTGATGGCAATATGAATATATTTAGCGAATACATATGTATGTATGTATGACTGGATAGTAGTAGATACGAAGATTTCATTTGATTCGGAAATTGATTCGGAAAATTAAATAACATTCTTATATTTCTGTAAAAGGCGAACATTTTTAGAATTCTATGGTCGATAAACTATTAGAAAATATACTTTGGATAATAAACTCACCGTCTGAATAGCCGTAGAATAACCTCCATGCTGGCAGTCAATGTTTCAGTGCACTCCTAGCATTTTAAATTCGATGTTGATTTAGAGTACATTTTTTAAAACTTTAATGGTCGCCTGAAAAAGAAGCAGATATTATATATTTATTAATTTCAAATTGGAAGCACATGAATGTTTACAGTATATTGTGGTAGGTTAAATCATATAATACGTGCTATGATAGATTTACATACGGCAACTGAGCGAGTTAATTAAAAGTCTCGCACATACTTAAATACTTCGTACCCCAAATCAAAAACAGCCACAACTCAAAATTATTCTAAGTGGATTTTTTTTTTATCAAAAATCAGTTCACAGACCATATTTGTAACGTCGCCCAAAATATCTTCATTATCACTGTATTCTGTAGCTGCATTCNAAATCAAAAACAGCCACAACTCAAAATTATTCTAAGTGGATTTTTTTTTTTTTGATCACAAATCAGTTCACAGACCATATTTGTAACGTCGCCCAAAATATCTTCATTATCACTGTATTCTGTAGCTGCATTTGGTAAAATAATAAAGCGCCCGAGACGAAAAACGAATGAAAAAAATTCAAGTTGCACGTTTTTGTTGCTTAGAAAATACTGGCAGCGGTTTCATTAGTCAGCGAGTGTGTTAATAAAAAAAAGAAGNTGCTTAGAAAATACTGGCAGCGGTTTCATTAGTCAGCGAGTGTGTTAATAGCTAAAAAAAGAAGTAAAATGAGCGCATGTTCAACATTTTCTTCTTGCAATTTCTTTTTTGGAAGAGATTACTAATGCAAAGAATTATACTTATTTTGAAAAATTTACTAATAGTTTCCCATTGCAATATGTAAAAGTGAGCATTCGATTTAAACAACATGTGTACAATAAAATACGTGTTGATCTAGGAAGAGGAATGGAAATCTTAGTAAAATTACTCAGTTAATAAATACAGGTGAAGAGTAGAGATCTGTATTGAATATCCAACAGTGTGAAGAGGCGTTTTGATCTCCAACATAATAATCTATATTAATAAAAAACCTCCGAATTTAATCGAAAAATTGAATATCATGAGTCATGACATTAAAGAGAATAGCGGTATTCTTTTAATAAATCTTTTGCAAGAGTTTCCAAAGACTTAGAGAATATTCCTGATCTGATCGATTTTTGCCGGTGCCTAATCAAAGTTAGCTGAACACATACACCATTCAATACTTTTTTTTCTTTCCTGCAGCCAGATTCCAACTTTCGATATCGTTAAAATTTCATCGCCAAAAAATGTNGTGCCTAATCAAAGTTAGCTGAACACATACACCATTCAATACTTTTTTTTTCTTTCCTGCAGCCGGATTCCAACTTTCGATATCGTTAAAATTTCATCGCCAAAAAATGGTAAATGAAGTTTTTAGCAATTTTTAGAGATTTTTGCAATCCTCTCTTAAAAAGGCATCTCTAAAAATCTCCATTTTTGATTAATATTTTGGAAGATTTTAGCGATGAACAAAACGAACCGGATAAAGTGAGTGAACTGTTTTGGCAACTAAAATTGCAATTCCAGCGTATTTTGCATCGCTAAGAATCTCTATTTTTCGCTAAAACAAATTAAAAATTGGCGACAAGAGAAAAATATTGCTAAAAAAAAAATCAACAAATCACAGCTTAATTTTCTATAAAAAATGTTGCCGATAGATGGCGCAGGAATCGAAATATTTCTAAAAAAAAAAAATGTATGGTCTGATTTAGTTCACATTCTGAAGTCTTGCTTTAAAAATATTTTTAAAGTGAAACTTCTTTAGCGGCGGTTGGTTGGTTGGGAATAAATTGGCTAATTCAACGGAAATTGCACATGGAAATGGTAATTTAAACACTTTATATATAAGGACAAAGGTGAAGGGAAATACAGTGAAAGGTCCTATAAGCGGACACCGATGGTCACTTACTTTTTGTCCGCCTATGGCAAATGTCCGCTTATGGTAATTTCTTAAACAATAATATTAAAATTCAAATTCAAAAAATTGAAATTGCGGGTCTCTAAATTAGAATAATAGTTATTCTTCAATAGACGAAAACAGAATTAATGGAAAATAAATTCAAATTTATGGCTTTTTTTTCTACCGACAAATCTCATTGCCCGCTTCGCTCAAGCAGCAAGAAGAGGGCAATGAAAAGGAAAATTTTTTTTCTACTTGTGTACTTCGGTACAAATACATATGTATGTACATGCGGAAGAGTCAACATCAGACTGAAAAAATACCAAATTGACCGCTTATTAGAGCTTCGCGTTTTTTTCATAACTAGACATGTTTGAGTGTCCGCGTCCGTTTATCGAAAAGTCCATGTATGGGAGAGCTTTTTGTATGCTAAACACCAAAAATTGTTCGTTGCCAGGAATGTGTCCGCTTATAGGAGATGTCCGCTTCTTAGAGCGTCCGCCTATGAGAGCTTTCACTGTATGTAGAAATGATAAACATAAAAGTAAAAACAAAGAGAAATATAAAGAAAAAGATGAGGATGAGGTTACCGATAAAATTAAAGATGAAGATAGAAAAATAAAGATTAAAATAAAGGTAATTATAGAGAAAACGACATAAATAGAGACGCAGAGACTTAATCTGGGAACTATTTTGGGATTTTAGAAATTTCTGGGATTCTCGGGACTTATAGATATAATAATGGATATTTTTATTGGGTTTGTTATCGATATTTTGTCATAGACATTTTTATCGATATTTTAGGAACTTGTCGATATAATAATCGATAATTTTATCGGTTTTGTATTCGATATTTTAAACGATTTTGTTATCGATACTGTTATTGCTTTCGTTAGCGATATTGTTATAGATGTTATCGATATTTTTATCGAATCTGTTATCGATTTTGTTACCGATTACTTACTTTTTTACTATTAACTTATTAAGAGTGGTTTTCGGCTCAGTTTAAAAATTTCAAAATAAAAACGGTTCTGATCGCAGTTCGGATCGAAGCCCGAAAAAAGCGGCGATTCGGCACGAAAATTGACTCAGTTCAAAACCGGTTTGTAGCCCTGGTTG
>NW_016170432.1:0-236 GCF_001687245.7 Rhagoletis zephyria
ACGAAAGTTTTTCGTAGCACTTTTACGAAATTTTATTTTCAGTGTGGTAAACAGTGCGCGCTTCTACTCCGCAACGCCTGGGTTCAAACACTGGTCAAAGCAACATTGCAGAAAAATATAGAAAAAAGGTTTTTTCTTACCAGCGGTCGTCCCTCGGCAGGCAATGGCAAACCTCCGAGTGTATTTCTGCCATGAAAAACAGCTTCTCATAAAAATACAATCGCCGTTCGGAGGCG
>NW_016170432.1:3520-5938 GCF_001687245.7 Rhagoletis zephyria
CGTTAATCCAATTAAAAATAAAATCTGATTTAGTGGTCTAGTTTGTCCGAATTTGAAACCAAACACCAGTTATAGTAATTATTTTGTGTTTTCCGCTTATAAAAAGCACATCATATAAAAAAATTATAATTATTGTTATTAGTAATACATAAAATTGGAACTTTTATAAACCTAGTTTGTAAAACGTTTGTTGGTAAAGATCTTAATGAAAATGCACACCACATCCATACATTGATGAGGAAGCCCAACTTAGCCATACCGGATTAAATTGCTTTGTGTGCACAGGAAAATTCTAGCATAAATTAATTAATCACAAAACCTACTTGATCAAATTAAGAGTTAATGATTAAAAATTATTTTTTTTTTAATCGCGATTACGATTAACTGTTTAGTAAGATTAAAATTTATCATGATTAACTGTAATAAGATTGAATTTGATCGAATTAACTAATTGATTAAAAAATCAATCGATTAATGCCAACATTGATTTCACATACATATCTCTATACCAAGTTCCAGTTCTCTCCCACAAATACTTAAAGAGATATGTATGTAATATGAAAATTCCAATTTGTATGGGAGGGGCCTTGGGTTATCGGAATTACTTTCAGTCTAAGACCATCCTTGCGAAATCCGTCGTAAGTGTACCAAATTTCAGGTCATAAGCCATCTGTGAGTCAAATTTCATCAAACAGGTGGCAATTCTTAAAAAATAGCCTATTTTCCAATCGAGGCCATAAGCTATCTGTGTGCAAACTTTTATGCAAATCAGTTCAGTCATTTCCGCGTATTAATTTAATTCAGATTTTCTAATAGGTGGCAACTCCTAAAATAGTAGCATATTTTCCAACGTAGGTTATAAGCTATAAGTGGCAAATTTAATGCCAATCTGTTCAGTCGTTTCCGCGTATTAATTTAATTAAGCTTTTTAGCAGGTGGCAACTTTTCCAAACTTTGCCTATTTTCCACTGTAGGTCATAAGCTATCTTCTTGCAAAATTTCATGCAAATCCGTTTAGACGTTTCTGCTTATTAATTTAATTAAGCTTTTTTAGCAGGTGGCAACTCTTAAGAAAAGTATTATTTTCCAACCTAGGTTATAACCTATCTGTGTTCAAATTTTCATGGAAATTCGTTCAGTCGTTCCCGCATATTAAATAAATTAAACTTGTTTAACAGGTGGCAACTCTTAAAACAAAATAGCATATTAACGAACCTGGCCCATAGGCTATCTGCGTAGAAAATTTCATGCAAATCCGTTCAGTCGGTTCCGCGTGATGATTTCCCAAACATCCTAACATACAAACTTTCACATTTATAATATTAGTAAGAGTAAGATAGTAAGATAGTAAGATTTACTAATAATGAAAACCACAACTTATTTATTTGTACTTCGTCCTTCTTTTAAATTTTGACCAACTGTGGGTGTGGTAGTGCAAGAAGTGTTTAAAATATCGCACACTACTGAGGCTGCCGCAATGCACGACCCAGAAAATAAATATCGCGCCGTTCACGGACCGCTAACCCTCTCTTCGTCGAATTGACAGCATCCACCCAATCGCTTACGCCATACAATACTTTTGTTTACATTCACTATTGCCAACTTCGTGCTTTTCGCACCAAATTTAGTGGGTATTCCAACGCGAAAATTTTTGAGTTTGGTGCTTGATGCATTCTTGGTGCTTTTGTTTTTAGGTTTAAGACATCAAATTTGAAAATCTAAAAGAATGGAAGCAAAATTTACAGCAATAGTAGGTGTGGTAAGCAATTTTACAAAAATTTAAACAAAATCCTGGCACAGTGACAACAAAATATATGGCAGCACCTTCAATCATGCCAGAAGAAATCGGCCGTCGTGCAAGAAACATTGATTTTTATTAATTTAAATTGGCATCCTTAAAATAAAATTATGTATGCATATAAAGTCCATAAAATACACCAATAAAAATTTGGTGCTTTTTCAAATTCAAAACTTGGCAATACTGCCTTTTGTTCGATGCTTCCTCTTTTTCTTGTCGAGTTCGTCTTGCTATTGCTGAAATTAGTCAAGAACGTAAACGCACCGGTACGTAAACCCGAGTCAGGTGACACGATATATCTTACCAGAACGTTATGTAAACTCAACAACGCAGAATTTTGCTGTAGTTGTAGCCCGTAGCGTAAAAATCTGCGGAATTTAGATTTTTCATGTCAGCTGATTTCTTCCTTTTATAGCTGGTTGTCAGTTCGTCAGTTTTGCAAATAGTGAAAAAAATATAAGTTCCTATTAAAAATACTTTTAAAATATTTGAAATTTACTATCTAATAAAGTTTTTTCTTGAAAAATAAGTACTTCATATTTAGCTACGATTTATTATAACACGAAAAATTGTAGTTGAAAATGTAATTCTTTAAATGAAAATTTATTGTGGAAAAGCAA
>NW_016170432.1:12770-15822 GCF_001687245.7 Rhagoletis zephyria
GCTTGCAACAATTCTTTACCAAGAAATACGTTTATGGTAAAATTTTGGAAAATGGGCGTGGCACCGCCCACTTATGATCACATATATGTATATCGGTAACCGTTCTACCAATTTGTACCAAACTCGGTATTTTTATTGTGCTTGCCACATAAATGCAAAACGTTGAAAATTATTGAAATCGGACTAAAATTACGACCGCTTATCATATAACGATAAATTTCAGAAATCCTTGAAACTGCAATATTTCGAAATTTAAGGACGCTAATTTACTCAAAATTGATACCTCTTACCATCTAGGGGTAGGTTTCGGAAAGGTGAAAAAACATATATTTAATACTTGCGCCGGGTATTTAATGTTCGGCTCCACCCGAACTTAGACTTTCTTACTTGTTTTATTTGATCATCGTTCTAAAATTTTCGGTTTTAAAAACAACACTTTAATACTACGCACGCGTGGTGTTGATTCAAACTCAGCATTTGAATGCACATTTACATGTCTGGCTGTAAATGAGTGTGCAAAGATACTTGACACAATTTGTTAATTTCCAGAGGGTCAGGGTTCAAATCCCATTACAGGCAGCATGGAATTTAAATACATATTTTTTTACTTAATTATGAAAAGNTGTTGATTCAAACTCAGCATTTGAATGCACATTTACATGTCTGGCTGTAAATGAGTGTGCAAAGATACTTGACACAATTTGTTAATTTCCAGAGGGTCAGGGTTCAAATCCCATTACAGGCAGCATGGAATTTAAATACATATTTTTTTACTTAATTATGAAAAGGCTTCCGTTAAGTGCAAAGCGCTTCATTTTTATATGGGCGTATTTGAATTTAATATTTCTAGACTGAATAATAAAATGTGTATACTTAAATGTATTACGAGTTGGGTTGGTGCTCTTTCATATGCGTATTTTTTTAAATTTAGCACGTTTTTTAATTCTAAACTTCTTTCTCTCAGTGCACCGGTTTCATTTGTGAAATAGTTACATCTTCAGATAGTTGAACTTTGCACAAGAAATGGTTGATGATTAATATACATATGTACCTAAATACGTTAAAAATGACGTGCACAGAGTTTTACAATTATATTAAGGAAAAGTTAGATGTTTTGAAACAAGTCCACAGCAACGAAAAATTTGACTGATATTTTAATGTTATCTTGTACTCAAATTCTACAATTCACTATATCTAATCAGATCTGTGACAAAAATTTTGAAAATACAGTGTTATCTGGCTGGAGTGAACTCCCGATGCTACGAACATTTCGAAAGAGTGAACATGAAAATTTTTCCATTGAGTACTTTGTAGAGTGAACAATTTTGTGTCTTTGTAGAGTGAACAAAATTTAAAACCAATTCCTTCCAAATTCAAAACTGTAACGACAAATTTAATAACAAAAAGTTTAATCCCTTCGCCAGGCCGATCCCGTAANACATAAGTGGAAGAAGTGGGAAGACCATCTGAAGACCTGTAACTTCGCCTCTGGTGTGAGCAAGCTTTGGTCAACCGTGAGGTGATTGTCCACCGGGGAAACCGTCCAACAAAGGAGAGTCTTCTCGCCCGATAGCTATATAGAACTATTCAAGTAACGCTACTAGAAGACAAACGGTGGGCTGCGAAATAACTCAGTGGTCGTCAGTGATCTTTAGAGACAAATCGAGCAAACCTAGGAAAATAAAACAGCGAGTTCAACAGGGTGGCGCCCTTTCCCCACTACTGTTCAACATTTACATTTCTAAGCTCCCTCAACCACCAGANGCATCTTTCTCTTTGACACCATGTCTGAAATCCCACGTGATCTGTCAAATACTAATGCATGAAAATCCTAACCTCAAAAAAATCACCCGTTACAAGGCAATTGGCTGCCCGGTTCTGAACTATGCAACGCCTGTGTGGTTATCGGGGACTAGTAGGACGCAGTGGATGAAACTGCAGACTTGCCAAAACACGGAACTCAAACAGCGACAGGATGCCTTCTGATGTTGCCGAAACATCACCTGCGCAAGGAGGCCAATATGCTCCCGATTAAGGAGCATAACACAATGCCCTGCAAGCAATTCCTAGTAGGGTGTCACCATGTTAGGTACCCGAACAGACATCTGCTTGCGGAAGAACCCTCGCGACGGCACGTCAGAAGGCATCATTATAACTGACGGACGAAGTCCGGGGGTTCAAAAAACTACCTCTGGACCCAACAGCCTACCAACAGTTATATAGACTCTCGATCTGTGTATGCCCTTCTGGGCACGCAACCACCAGACGTGGGCGAGACAGAGCAACTTCGATCTGGCTACTGCAGCAGGTTGAACTCATACTTGAGCAGAATAAATGCAGATGTGCCAAATGAATTCCCCGCATTCGGAGAGAAGCCCCATGACTCGCATCATCTCTTCGCATACCCACTGAACCCCACCCTGCTAACGCCTCTGGCCTTATGGACAGACCCCATCGAGGCTGCACGCTTCCAGGGTCTACCGCTAATAGAGCTTAACGACGACGATAGAACAACAACAGGAAACATGTGTTGGCATTAACTGAGGGAAAAGACGACATTTCAGAGTTCTTAAAAATTTAACTTCAAAAGACGTACTGCGCAATAAAATTGATTTTAAAGAACAAAAAACTCAATCTGGATATAGTGAACAATCTGCATTTTATGAACTGGTCTTGCATTAATTAGTTCACTCGATAGCACTGTATACCTTTTGTACCAATTAATAAAGTGCAAGTCTGAAGTTGCCAGAAAGTTTCGTTGATTTTTAGCCTTTTTTTTTTGCTGACAGTGTCTTCCATATAAAAACTATTGTCGAACATAGTTTATATGGACGAAACTCTCAGTAAAAACAATACCAAAAATCAACTAAAATTTAATGGGCTGCAAAACTTCATTCTTAAAATTTTCACAAAAAGTCTAATTAAAAAGTTGCAAATTTGTATGCAAATTTATTGAATATCTTGAGTTTTGTTTTTTGATGTATTTAGTATAATTTTTTTTTAAAAGAATAAAAAAATTGTGAAAAATTATCTGTGCTTTAGTTGTGATAAG
>NW_016170433.1:0-6752 GCF_001687245.7 Rhagoletis zephyria
GTGTTTTCTTTTTTTTTCTTTTTGGAAAGACAAATACGACTACAATGTTTTTAGTTGTATATGGTATACATTGAAGTACACTTCAGTTGTATATTGCTTTTTAACTATCGCTTTGGGTAAATGTATATTAAAATGCCATCAAATTTAAAAGTAATGGCCTCTATGGTGATTAAGCGCTTTATTCGCTTTCTTTTTAAGGCGAAAATAATTTTTTGATTACACTTAAATAATGAATTCTCGGCATTTAATGGGCTTATTGGTATTTTTTTCGCTCATAAAAGAAATGCAAGTTTTAGCGGGCATTTTAAAGGGCTTCCATGGTTCTAAATTTTTACACATTCTTTTCATATTAATTACTTACTTTTTTACTTTTCTTTAAAAAAAATCAATATTTTCTACTTCCTCCTTTGCAGCTACCATGTTTACATTGATGAGAATGGCGATGCCGCTGGCAATTATACAGTATTAGCGCGTGGCTATGCGCGAAGTAGTCGAAATATGACAGTTCCTGGCCTAGTGCCGGTGGGGACATTTAGTCAGACACAAAGTGATAAATTACCTGTGAGTATGAGACAATTAATTTAGTAGCGTTTAGATTGTTAGAAATTTATTTATGTGCCTTAATGTCTAATATTGGTTGTGGTTTCTTACTTTTTTACTTAAAAAACGTACTTTCTATGATTAGCTAAGGTTAGCTTAATCCTTGAGGGTGCTTACTTAGATTCAGCGACATTTGTGAAGCCACTGGGGTCTAAAATTATTTCACTTGGTACTCAGTAAAAATTCCCAATAGCTATCGATCTGCTGTGAGCCTTTGCCAAGATTGTGCTGGGCAGATAAGGTTTTAGAAAGTCAACCTCATTCTATAAACCTATGTAGTAGTTGTTCTTGTGGTTGCCTTGTTTAATCAGTGTCTCTAACCAAATGCCCTTAAATAAGTTTAATGGTGAAATTCTGTCTTTTACTGCAGGCTATATAAGATTTGACTATGCTGTTTACCTTAATCGAAGTTTCTTATGTAAATAAGGGTGGTACAAATTGTTTGGCAGCCACCTTCCATTACTGGAGAATACGAAAAATAAGTACACCAGTATTTTTTTATTTAGAAAACTGTAAACATTTAACCGTGCCGCTGGGACTTTGGAGTTTTCCATATATTTTATATGGGAAAAAGACATTTTCTCGTATAATTACGACACAATCGTTGAAAATAAATAATTTTGTATCGAATAAAAATGGTAGTGTTATATGCCAGGCATCAACCATTCAAACTCTTAAGTGCTCATTAGCTCGAGATGAGATAAGGACCATGGTTTTAATTTCTTCTGGTATGTAGTAGAATGAAAATTTTTTAGCGAATCTGCTGCTGTAGAGTGCTACCGTGGACTTTCGTGGAAACGCCGCTGACCTAAGAACTGCCCTCGTTCTAGGTCTTATGAAAATTTCTAAGTTGCTAAATAAATTTTTATTTTTTTTTTAACAAATTTTAATTTTCAATAACTCCTTATACTAATAACTACTGCACTGTACAAAATTTTTGCACAACTCATCTAATACATTATTTTAAAAATTTCTCGTTGAATTAATGCTTTGAATAACAAAAAAAAACATTGAAAAAAATAATATATGCCAAATATTCCAAAAGAGCTTTCTGCAGGTGAGTGTGCTTTTTCTTATGCCTCTAGAGTCCAGACTCCTTACTAAATACTTTTTGCTTGATAATAACTAAACAAAAACACTTACAATCGAACACTTATTTAATCATTAATTGCCATTAAAATATTAAAAGTGTTGCTNTCGTTGAATTAATGCTTTGAATAACAAAAAAAACATTGAAAAAAATAATAAATGCCAAATATTCCAAAAGAGCTTTCTGCAGGTGAGTGTGCTTTTTCTTATGCCTCTAGATCCAAACTCCTTACTAAATACTTTTTGCTTGATAATAACTAAACAAAAACACTTACAATCGAACATTTATTTAATCATTAATTGCCATTAAAATATTAAAAGTGTTGCGTTACTCTCAAATAGGATCTCAATTTATATGGCAAAATCCATTGGGTGAGCCCAAATGGGCGACCGGCAGCGGAGCCAAAATGCGGTTTTGCGGGCGAGAAATGCATTAGTAAGTAAATGGATGCCGTCAATTAGCCTTATTACCTTAATATTAGGCATGCACATACATATTCGTACACATATACATATACGTATGTATANGCCGTCAATTAGCCTTATTACCTTAATATTAGGCATGCACATACATATTCATACACATACATATACACATACGTATATATGTATATTTCAGGTTATACAGGCGAAATATCAGCTGGTATTGCTGGCGGTGCTTTGCTGCTACTCGGTATTATATCGTTGGTTTTGTATCGTAATTGGCGCTATGAACAGGAATTGGATAGTTTGTTGTGGAAAATTGATTTTCGTGAAGTGCAAATGCATGAAAGTGAAAAGGAAACATCTAGTCAAAAGCAAACAAGGGTGAGTACATACACACATACCACATACATACATAGTTACTTACCAAAATATATATATAAAAACTTGCATGCAAGTAAGGGGAGGAAATTCCAAAATACATATACATACATAATAGAGTGGGTGGGTCTCATCTGCGCTTGATATGAAATAAGATTGATTAATTTAACGTTCTTACGGCATTTTGTGCTGCAGCATTTTAGTTAGCTGGAAATGCCAGCTTATTAGATTTTAATTATGTAGTCTTCAAAGCATAATTTGGGTATGCTGCTAATTAGGTTCCTTGCTTCTAATTTTCGCTTCGTTTATTCGTATGGACATATGCTTCTTAATCAATGTACATTAATCTAAATGACCTACTTAAATTCTTAAAATTTCAGTTCAAACATTCAATTTGGGAGGGAAATTCAGGGTCGTAAATTTTAGTTCGAAAATTCAAAGTTCAAACAAAATTCAGTTTGAACATTCAAATTAAATAGTTTTTCGGAAATTCGAATTAAAAAAAATTCTCTTTGCTTCTTGATCATAACTTAAAATTTGAAGTCAAAAATTTAGTTTCGAAAATTCAGGTTGAAAAATTATAAGACCTTAAAATTTCAGTTCAAACATTCAAGGCTGTAAATTTGAGATCGAAAACTCCTATTCGAAAACTCAATTTCAAAAATCCTAATTCAAACAATTAGTTAAAAAAAAATCCCCTTTTGAACATTCAAAATAAAATTGTTTTTAGGAAATTCGAAACAAAATAATCCTTTTTAACTTAGGCCACAAATTCAAATTTGAAACCTCGAAAATTTTATTGTAGTGCGAAAACTCATGTATGGAAATTAGAAAACCTTAAAACTTGATTTCAAACGTTCAATTCAGAATATGCGAGGTCAAAAATTTGAGTTCGAAAACTCAAAATCGGAAATTTTAGTTCGAACATTCAATATAAAAAAATTTCAGTTCGAACATTCGAATTAAAAAATGTTTTTCGAAAATTCGAAATTAAAAAATCTGTTTTATACTAGATCACAAATTCAAGCATCAAAATTCGAAGTCGAGAACTTTATGGTAGTGCGATAAGTCATGTAGAAAAATTAGAAATTAAAAAAAAGGCCATAAATTTGAACTCGAAAATTTTAAGTTTTACTGTGATTCTAATGATTTCAACATAAAACAAATTCAGTTCGAATACACAAAATTAAACACTCATTTGAAAATTCGAAATAAAAAAATTCTGTTCAAATACGAAGTTGAAAATTTCGTTTGAACACATAAATTGCAAAATTCCAAATCGAAAATTTTTGTTCGAAAATTCTAAGTTACAACTTTGATTTCGAAAACCTCAAATCGAAAAATCAAATTAAAAAATTGGGGTCGAAAATTCGAAGAGAAAAAATTTGAGTCTGAACTCAAATGAAAATCAATTCATGTTCGAAAGTTCGAAGTCGAAAACATTAGTTCGAAAATTCGAAAATGAATTTTAGTTCACGAACTTGTGTTATAGAATTTCGACTTGTGAAAGGAAGTGCGGCTGTTTTTTTACCTGCAACAAATTTAAGAAATTGTTTTAAAAAGCTGTACATGATATGATACGCATTTGCGAAAATAACACGTGTTTTGAAGCAAAAGTTTTATTTGCTTGCCTTTATCACCTGTTTAGGTACTGCATAAGCAGCTTTTATTAATACAATTTTTAAGATTTCTTTGTGATGTGTGGAGGTGGTAAATGTTTCATAAATAAAAACAAATTACCCTCCACTTATATAGTCAAATAAAAGCATCGAAGAGATGTTTAAAAGCACCAATGATTTCTAGGAGAATAGGACAACCAAAATGGCAATTTGAGCGAAAACAGACACAGAGATAATAACCACAGCAAAAAAAAAAAAACAATACTAACAAACACATCCACACACATGTATGTATGTAGTTATGCAACGCAACAGCTTCCTGTGTTGATGTCCTGATGAAAAGGGAACTCTGCAGTAACATGACAACGTTTAGCATAATGATATCCTCCTTCCCTGACACTGCTAACAAATGTTTGTATTATTTGCGCTGTTTGTGTAGTTATGCGTATTGCTATTCCTGTTGTTGCTTTTGTTGTGGCAGCTGCTGCTGGTGCTATTATGAGCGTAACACTTGCAAGCTACAGACGTCCGTCCGACTGCACTTGACAATACATACTGTTGTGATTTCAAAAGGGAATTGATACAAACATATATACATATTTAGATACAATGTTAGCAAACTCCCTCCACCTAATATTTATTAATTTAAATTTCTAAGTGCATCCTTCCAATTGTGTAAACACAATTTAAATAAGTACTTTTTTTAGTTAAAGCCCCCAAAGTCTTTAATATTTGCAAATTTAATAATGCTTTTCCGTCAACCATATTTTCTAAACTTTTTAATTTTTTTTTATTATTTTATTCAATGTTTCAGTCCACACATCCGCTGATACGCACCAGCCAGGTGAGCTTAAGCTCTAATCCAGATGCTGATTTTCGTTATACCACAATTTTTACGCCGATCGGGCTCTACAAAAATCAGTTGTATGCGATCAAAAAAGTACGAAAGAAATCGGTGGATATAACGCGTGAAATGAAGAAGGAATTGAAGCTGGTAAGTGTGCGGTTTGACTAGCCAAAAATACATTAGTGAACAATTAATTTTAATGTTGAAATATATATACATGTGTATGTATGGATGCCTATGTGTTTCTGCTGACAGTAATAAAACTTAAAATTTAGTAATATTTAGAAAAGTCATATAAAATTGAAAAAATCAGTTTTCTTCAACAAACTACATTGCTTTAAATTGCATCTATTTTATTTCAATTGATTTTATTATTTTTTTTTGTTTTAGTTTTTTATTTAATTCTAATTTAATTAATTTTCATTGTAATATTATTTGTTTTCCTTTTTTAATTCTTAATTTAATTATTCATTTTGTTTTTAATTGCTTTAAATTGTTTTATTTTATTTATACATTCTCTTTTTATTTGCTTTATTTGTTATATAATTTAGTTCAATTAAATTTTTTATTTTTGTATCATTTTTAATATATTTTATACTGGTCAATATTTTATTAAATTTATTTATTTTTATTTAATTTTTGGTCTTATTTTATCTAATTTATTCATTCTCTTATTTGTTTATTTATTTATTTTCTTTTTATTAAACTAATTGAATTAATTTTTATATAATTTTTCCATTTAAGTTTATTTTTTGCATATAACTCATATTTTTTATTTCAATAAAGTTTTTATTTTGCTTATTTTTCTTCAATTTAATTTAATTCCATAAAATTTTTTAATCAGTTCTTTATGTATTATTTTTGATTTTTTTTATATTGGTTCATTATACACACTTTTACTTAATTATTTGTATTGTAATTTAGTTTAAGATTATATTTTATTTTACTTTTTCATGGTTTTATAATTTTTTTAATTCCATAAAATTTTTTTATTGTATTTAAAATTTTGTTTAAATTAATTTTAATAATATTTATTTTTTAATTAGGTTATTTTTTCATTTATTCTATTTTTAATTTAGGAAATTTTTAAATTTGATAAATAAAATTATTGTATTGTTTTTTAATTCCATTTTTTATTTAGTTTTATGTTTTTAGGTTTTTTTTGAACTTTTTAAATTTAGTAGGTGATTACTATTTAATTTGAATCCATTTTGTTTTTTCGCTATTTTTGATTGCATATTTAAATGCAATTAATATTTTTGTTTTTATTTCATTTAATTTTTTTTGTTTATTTTTTTTAAATAAAATTTAACTAATTAGCTTCTTTGCTTCTAGTTTTCGCTTCGTTTATTCGTATGGACATATGCTTCGCAATCAATGCACATTAATCTAATAGTCTTTTAAATCGATTTTTATTATTATAGAGTTGTATATTATTTTATTTGCAAACTTAATTGTATTATTTTACTTATCCATTATATATTCAATTTTATGTTTTTTTAATATCGATGTAGTTTAGCGTTCATATAATTTAATTTTTATATTGTTTTTTATTATTTTTTATATACATAATTGTAAATACTTGGATTTTTTAAAATAATTTTTACTTACTAAGCTTGATTTTTATTCTATTTTTTGTTAACTAACTAATCTTATTTGATTCCAATTATTTTATTTTTTTATCTTATTTTTTATATTTTTTTTTATTTAATTTTGTTTTATAATTTATTCCTAATTTTATAGACTTATTCTGTATCGCTGACAAAATCTTTTTTACTGACCAATTTAAACTT
>NW_016170433.1:6852-15821 GCF_001687245.7 Rhagoletis zephyria
ATTTAAACTTTTTCATATATTTTTCCGCAATAAAGACTGTGATTAGAATTTGTCAGTGATGTATGTAGAATAGAGCCGTAATTTATTTTGTTATTTTATTTCGTTTAATTTAATTTTTCATTTCTTAAATTCACTCCAACTTTCCTCGCATTCCTTTATTTTACAAATTCTTCACTGCAGCTGACATTTAAGTAATGCATAGCATTTTTTAAACTTCTTTATTCTTATTTGCTGTTTTCCGCCTTTCTAATTCCCTCCGTCCGGTTGATGCAACATACCATCTCGACAACTCAATATTGTTCTGGGATTAACGTTGCGTTGTCAAATGCAAACGGCGTCAACTCATCACCTCACAACAACGCCCACCACCACCACCGCCTACTTTTGTGTGGGCTTCCGCCATCCATTTTGTGCTCATGTACCGTTACATAGCTACGCGACACACGCCACGACAATATATGCGCTTTCATTGGTGCCTGCACAGATCCGCCCAACATTTGCATCATTACAGAGTATTGTACAAGAGGCAGCTTGAAGGTAAGTTCTAAAGTACCGTAAACTCCTTCCTACTCCTTCGCAGTTAGTACTTGGTGGTAGTACATATTAAGTTGTAATATCGCAAAAAATAGCGCAGTGTTGCTTTGCGCTGTTTGGGGAGATAAGGAGGTCTCAAGAGAGGATTAAGAAATGAGGCAAAACTAAATAGACGTCGAAAGGATAATAAATACTTGCATGCATTTCAGTTTTTCACAAATAAATACGTAAATAATAATGACACAGTTTAATTGTTGCAGACACGCACCGACACGTCTACTGAGAGATTTTTTGTTATTTACCTTCCGTTGCCTGGGAAATAAAACTTTTCGTCTGCTCTCGAATGGCAAGGCTATTGGCAGATCTTCTAATACAGCTTCCAAATGGTAGATATTGTTGAGAAAGTCCTTACTGAGAGCGTGCATTTAGAGCCGCTCCTCAGCTTGCGAGCTGGGCTGCTCTGAAACATTACTCAACTATGAAGATACATTCATAGTCTTCTGGTACGATTTTATAGAAGAAGGGACTTATCGAACCCTTTGGAGGAAGCTTGACCCTAAATGGTACAAACGGTACAGAAAGTGTCAAAATTAATGAACACAGTACCTTACTGAGTATAATTTATGTACGAACGCAAATGCAAAAATTTTACATAATTTTGATCTGTTAAATTTAACTTATTATTGAAACTCATTTCTATAAGTTCATAAACTCGCGGAGATATGTCAAACTCATAATTTTTCGAGCTTTTGGGATTTAATTTTATTCATTTATATTTTTTTCATCCCAATAATTTTACAAAACTTTTTCATATAAATTCATAAACTCGCGGTGCTATAGGTGATCAAAGTCAGTGTTGAGCTTTTGAGATTAAAAAAATTAAATTTTGTTGAAGGTACAAAATAAAGACATCCACCGAATTTTAAACAAATTAAAAAAAATATTTTTGTTTAATCGCAAAAATTTTGCAAAATTTTGGGTTGAAATGTGATAAATTTGGCATATTATGGAAACTTATTCATATGAATGCATAAACTTGCGAAGTTATAGCTAGTCAAAGTATGAATTCTGTCGAGTTTATAGGATAATAAAAAAAAAAACAATATTTTCAAATCCTGTTAACAACCCCTAAAAATTTGCCTAATATTTGAAATTTTCGTGAATAGCATTATTTTGTACGTAGAACAAATAAAGTGGTGCCCTATGATGTTGCTATTTTCTGAACTATCCTAATGCATAATTATTTATTAAGTTTATTTTTTATGATGGCTCTCAGTAGGCAAAAGCTAACCGCATTGCTTGAAAGGCTAAGGTAGCCGAAAGTGCCAAACACTATCCCATAGAAAAGAAAACATACATAATTGTGGTTAAGAAAATTCTAAAATTTATTATGTTCGCTAAGCCGAAAGTCCCCAAATTGTCCTGCTCACTTTCACTTCCACTTCCACTCACTGAAATTAATACGCTCATGGAATATCCTTTCTTACCATTGACCATCTCAGCTCTTCTCTTAGTAAAAATAATTTTATAAATTTAATTTATGATTCTTTTCCACTTCTTTCCTTTTATACAAAACTTTCCCAAAGGATATCTTGGAGAATGAGGACGTCAAGCTGGACAACATGTTTATTGCTTCAATGGTCGCTGACATTATACGCGTAAGTTCAATATCGCAGTTTAACCTCTGCACTGACACCCACACACACACACACACACACTTGCCGTGGGCTACATTTTTGCAGTGATTTTCAAAGCATTTCCTACAAAATGACTTGTACGCATTTCAAATACTACTTCCACTCATTTTTTTCTATTCTCATATCGCACGCACAACAGGGTGTCATCTACTTACATGAATCGCCCATTCGTTTTCATGGCTCGCTATGCACCTCCAACTGCCTCATCGACTCACGCTGGGTGGTTAAACTGACCGATTTCGGGTTATTCGCCTTCAAAAAGGGTATGGAGGATAGCTCAACGGAAGTGCCAAACATGACAGCTAAGTGTACAAGTATGTTAAGAAATTTTATTTTTTTTTCGCTGCCGTCAATGTTAAGTAACTTTTAGAGCATGCGAAATTCTTTGATTTCCTTCCCTTTCTCCACAGAGCTACTCTACCGCTCCCCCGAACTGCTGCGGCAAGGACCCGCCACACTCGTGCCCGGCACGCAGAAAGGTGACTCCTACTCCTTTGGCATTGTTCTCTACGAAATTCACGTACGTCACGGCCCATTCGGCGAAACCGGTCTCACGCCAATGCAGTGCCTACAAAAAGTGCTCCAACCGCAAGATCATCTCTACCCCTATCGGCCCTCGCTACAACCGCTGGAGACCTCGTTCGATTGCGTGCGTGAAATTCTACGCGAATGTTGGTCTGAACGCGCCGAAGACCGGCCGGACTTCAAAACAATACGCGCCAAATTGCGTCCTCTACGCAAGGGTATGAAACCGAATATCTTCGATAATATGATGGCTATGATGGAGAAGTATGCAAATAACTTGGAAGCGCTCGTGGATGAACGCACCGATCAGCTGCAAGAGGAAAAAAAGAAGACCGATGCGCTGTTGCTGGAAATGTTACCACGCCCCGTGGCGGAGCAGCTGAAGAAGGGCAACAAAGTAGATCCGGAGAGTTATGAGCACGTGTCGATATACTTTAGTGATATTGTGGGTTTCACCGCAATGTCTGCGGAGAGTACACCATTGCAGGTGGTGGACTTCTTGAACGACTTGTATACCTGTTTTGATTCCATAATCGGGCATTACGATGTGTATAAAGTGGAGACAATTGGGGACGCATACATGGTGGTGAGTAAGAAAATGGAAGGTGCAGGTAGACAATGCATCTACAGGGTAGTTAAATCGAGCTCAAGTTTTTCGGTTTGCTCATATTTGAGAAAATAAGCGCCTCGGAAACTTCCCCGCAAAGTCTTTCTTCACATATTCACAAAAAATTCCGACCTTTCGACGAATGCAGTCAGGCTTTTCAGTAAAGCCACGCTTAGACTGTCCGTGTCTTTGAAGAAATGACCTTCCTATAATCCGAAGTACATTCTACGAAGTGTAGGATTTAGGTTCTTGTTCATTTCCAAAGCTTTTACACAAACGTTCGGCAATAAAAAATGGGCTGCTATTGAAGACATCTTCTTCTTCTTTATTGGCGCTGTAACCGCCTAAGCGATTTTGGCCGAGTCCCAAACAACACGCCAATTGGAAATGCCAGGTGAAGCCAAGTCCTTTTCCACCTGGTCTTTCCAACGCAGAGGAGGTATTGCTCTTCCTTTGTTACCAGCATCGCGTTGAATATATTCAGAGTAGGAGCGTTTCTGTCCATTCGAATGACAGGGCCAAGCCATCGGAGCCGCTGAATTTTTATTCGCTGCACTATGTCTTTATCGTTGTAAAGCGCATACAGCTAATTGTTAAATCGTCTGCGATATTCGCCATCAACAACGCGTAAAGGTTCGTAAATCTTTCGCAGAATCTTTCTCTCGAAAACTCCAAGAGCTACCTGATCAGATGCTTTCATTGTCCATGCCTCCGCGCCATACATCAGCACAGGCATTGAAGACATCACTCATAGAAAATTAATGTCTAGGAGAGGTTACTCTAAATCCTTTCTTTGCTTATCCATAGCTCCCTACAGCCAATCTTTTTAAATAGAGTAGACCTAAACTGTCTATACCTTCAAGGAGATGACTCTACTGTTGTCTTAATCATTTTCTTCGAAGCGCAGTACTTTTACTCAAGAAACACTGACAGGGTTCTTTTCCATCTCATCTCTCGTCGTAACTATTTCGAATAGGTAACGTTCATTTTATATTCGTTATTCGCCGATTGTCGTTCGAATAGAACGCGATAACCTGCAGGCGGCAACACTTGTCTATCAGAACTTTCGTATTAGGAACCCCGTAAAACTCAAACAACGATACTCTTCTTCTCGCCTACTCTTTCTTTCCTTTGGAAATTTTTTTAAGCCGGCTTCTTCGATTCCCACAATAGGAACGTGTCCCTGGATCTAGTAGAGAGTTTAGCACGATAATCGACATTCTCGAAGACATTAGTGTTTATAAGAAATCTTAATTTCATTCTCCCATTTCAGGTATCCGGTCTACCGATCCGCAATGGCGATCTGCACGCCGCCGAAATCGCTTCGATGTCACTTCACCTACTNTCGTTGTAAAGCGCATACAGCTAATTGTTAAATCGTCTGCGATATTCGCCATCAACAACGCGTAAAGGTTCGTAAATCTTTCGCAGAATCTTTCTCTCGAAAACTCCAAGAGCTACCTGATCAGATGCTTTCATTGTCCATGCCTCCGCGCCATACATCAGCACAGGCATTGAAGACATCACTCATAGAAAATTAATGTCTAGGAGAGGTTACTCTAAATCCTTTCTTTGCTTATCCATAGCTCCCTACAGCCAATCTTTTTAAATAGAGTAGACCTAAACTGTCTATACCTTCAAGGAGATGACTCTACTGTTGTCTTAATCATTTTCTTCGAAGCGCAGTACTTTTACTCAAGAAACACTGACAGGGTTCTTTTCCATCTCATCTCTCGTCGTAACTATTTCGAATAGGTAACGTTCATTTTATATTCGTTATTCGCCGATTGTCGTTCGAATAGAACGCGATAACCTGCAGGCGGCAACACTTGTCTATCAGAACTTTCGTATTAGGAACCCCGTAAAACTCAAACAACGATACTCTTCTTCTCGCCTACTCTTTCTTTCCTTTGGAAATTTTTTTAAGCCGGCTTCTTCGATTCCCACAATAGGAACGTGTCCCTGGATCTAGTAGAGAGTTTAGCACGATAATCGACATTCTCGAAGACATTAGTGTTTATAAGAAATCTTAATTTCATTCTNTAAAACTCAAACAACGATACTCTTCTTCTCGCCTACTCTTTCTTTCCTTTCAACATTTTTTAAGCCGGCTTCTTCGATTCCCACAATAGGAACGTGTCCCTGGATCTAGTAGAGAGTTTAGCACGATAATCGATATTCTCGAAGGCATTAGTGTTTATAAGAAATCTTAATTTCTTTCGCCCATTTCAGGTATCCGGTCTACCGATCCGCAATGGCGATCTGCACGCCGCCGAAATCGCTTCGATGTCACTTCACCTACTCAGCGCAGTGTCCGAGTTCAAAATACGTCATCGACCCACAAACAAACTATTACTTCGCATAGGCATTCACACCGGACCGGTGTGCGCCGGCGTGGTTGGTTTAAAAATGCCACGTTACTGCCTATTCGGCGACACTGTGAACACTGCCTCGCGCATGGAATCCAGCGGTGTGCCACTGAAGATACACTGCAGTCAGCAGTGCCGCGAATTGCTGGAGAAGTTGGGTGGCTATCATTATCAAGAACGTGGTGTCATTTCGATGAAGGGCAAGGGTGATCAGCGCACCTATTGGCTGCTGGGCGAGGATGAGGACGCGCGCAATAAGCGCAACTATGAACGCTCGCAGCGACGCGGCTCGCGCGCGCTCAACAAATTCATACAGGGCACCATCAAGCAGAACAATCAGCAGCAAATAACGTCCGCTATGGTCGACTATGGCATACGTTCGTCGTTGAAAAATAAAGCTATGCCACGCAACTCGCTCACGCGCTCATCCAGCTTAGAGTCGCCGAAGAAACTGCGCTTCGCCACTGGCAGTCTGCTCGAACATCATCGGTATCACAGGTGGGTAGTTGAAAATTTTCAAACATTTTGACTCATCAGAGCTTAACTTTGAATTTTGTACGCAGCGATGAGGCGCTCTTGGAGGTCATCACCGATTCTTATACAGGCGTGCGACGCTCTTCTGGCGGTTCGAACCATTCGCGCTACGAGGAATCAACACTCTCCTGCGGCAGCGCTGAAGAGCTCACCAGCTGGCAACGTCAGCGTAGGCCCTCCTCTTACCCAACAGCCAATACGCCGCTGTTGCTCAATCATGTGGAGACTTGACAGCGATTGAAGGAGGAGCAAAGTGACCACAGGGAGTGTACGATATAGCATGGAGTGTCTGTTCTGTGGTATCCAAGCGGAAACAAAATTAAATACAGGAATTAGTAGACTATTTTGAAAAAAAAAAATGTATTCGAGAAGTTAACAAATTGTAACTTGTTAACTGCTTTCATTGTAGTATTCCTCAGCAGTAGGATGTAGAAAATTTCAATATTAATGCAATGATGCATTTTTAGTAGTACGTATGTATGTGTATGTTGTATTTAAGCTTAAAGTTTTGCAAAATATGTATTTATTCATCAAATCATACTTCTGCATTTCCGATTACGCAAAATATTGTACTTTGGAAAACTTTACAAATCGATAACCACAAAGGAATTTAAATTAGTTTTAATTAGCCTAATAATAATAAAATAATAATTTATTAACATAAAAGTTAAGTTTAAAGTTATACTATAAATTTATTATACGTCAAAGGGAAAGTTAAAAGAGACTTACGTGTCGAAAAAATCGATCTTTTAGCGGTTCATATAGTGCATTATTCTTATAATAGGTCTTGTAATCCACTTGGTCAATTTGGTCGATGGAAGCTACGCTCTTTTCCATGCATCAAACCGCAGCTTGGACGCTTTGCGAAACAAATTTACAGACGTAACTTCAAAGCCTATTTTTCAACAAAAATTATTTTATAGGTGTAGGTCTCTTTTAACTTTATATGTCACTTAAGTACAATAAGTTTTAATTTAAAAAAATAAATTTAAAAATGAAAAAAAGAAATAAAATTTAAAAAGGATTTAGCTTAGAAAAAACTAGAATAGTGTTACTCGTTGGTGATTGCCAAGTTCTAGTCGTTCATTGCATGTAAATTGTACTACATATGTGCAAGTGTTAAGAAAATAGTTAAAATTACAAACTAAAAAATTTAAAATTTAAAAAATTTGAAAATTCTAAAAACTATCTGAGAACAGTTTACTTGAGTGGCAATAAATAAGTATATTCAAAACTTTGAAAAGTACAATAAATTTGGAAAATTAGCATAAAATATCGAAAAAAATTACGTCTTTTAGATGCAAGGTTCGGCTCTATTCCTTCTGACTTTTGGAATAATAATATTGTTTTTAATTCTATTACCTGAAGAAGAGTGAGTTTTCACCCTGTTCGGAAGTAGTTTTCTGTAGATAGAGAAAAAGCTTCCTCTGGTATAACTAAAGTTAAATCTTTCTCTGGTTGTCGCTGGTTTTCCTTTAAGCGACTCTACACAAACGGCACAGAATGCCTCAAAAGGAAGTTCCCATCAGTGATATAAACAGAGCAATTCTGGCAACTGTCTTTCAACTCACCAAAGACTCTCAGTAATAGGTTTTCTAAAAATGTAATTAAGTTAGAAAAAATAATATTTTTAATTTTAAAACAATGAAAACTAAAAATTCAAAGGAAATAAAATAAAATAATTTTTTATAAATTAAATGAAATTAACAAAAATTATTTTTAAAATAAAAATCAAAAGAAAATTATAATAAAAAGAAAAACAATTTAATAAAAAAAAGGAAAAACAATTGTTCGTAAAAATTTATGTAAATAACAAAAATTCATTAAAATCTAAAAATTTAAATTGATAAAAATATAAAATTATATTTCGAAGATCACCACATCTACTTATTAGACTTCTTCATTGAGTTCATTGGGATTTGAACTCGCAACTTCAGTATTCAATGCCAGTTGGTTGACTATCCAAAAAAAGAAAAAAATAAATAACAAGTAATTTTTAGCAAAAAAAAACCGACTTATGACAATGAGACACTACCTTTCCGATGCAAAAAGAATTATCGAAATCAGGTGACGTGGTCCAAAGTTATGCAATCTTGCAAACTATTTGCCGATGCCGTTTAATCAGCCTTAGGGCAAAGAATCGGCCGATGCCGATGCCTAAAACTACCTGAATATAAATTCATTCAAGAAAAAATGTTTTAAATGTGTTAAACTTTTATAATAACAAGAAAATCATAAAAAATAACATTAAAAAACGAATAATCATTCAAAAATCTATTCACTTATTAACCGACTTCCAAAAAAGGTGGAGGTTATCAGTTCGTCGGAATATTTTTTTTTTTTTTGTATGTATGTTACCTCATAAGTTTGGACCACGTCAACCGATTTCGATAATTTTGCATCGGAAAGGTAGAGTCTCAGAGGTGGTTCCATACTAATCTGGTTGAGATCCGATCAGTGGATCATGAGATATATATAAAGATATATTTTTTTTATATGGGAGTTGAAGTCGGATTTTTTTTCCCAAAAATTACTTGTTTATGTATGTATGTACAATATGTATGTAGTAAAAATATGCAGCTTCTAAAAAGTAAAAGTATTTTTGTAACGTAAATAATTTAACAATCAAGTGAAAGGAACCCGAAGAATTTAGGTATTCAGCGATTAATTCAAGGATAATCGTAACAATACTTACAGTAACGA
>NW_016170434.1:0-15820 GCF_001687245.7 Rhagoletis zephyria
TAAAAATTTTGTATTTCATATGGAAAAACCTAAATACTCAAATTTCATAAAAAAAATAAATGAGATATTTTTTTTTCTTTTTAAAATACAATTTAAAAATTCAAATAAAAAAAATTAGATATATAAAAAAATCTATGCTTCAGGACTCGCACTTTCAATCGCTCGACTCGTACTCCAGAGCATTGCTCTGTGACCATTGCGATCGTTTGAGCGCCGCGAGCAAAATGGCATACTTATTCCCTTCTCTTAGCATGAAATAATTTATTAAATAATTAAAAAAAAAAATTTGCTTGATTTAAACCAGAGCTATTAAATTTCCATTACGATTAGTAATCATAACAAACTTCACCAGCCTTGGTAGGCCCACAAATGTTCATGGCTAAAAGTGACTGTCGAAATTTCATTGGTGTGCGAGATTCTACCTGAAGTATTTCAATCTACTACTATATACGTAAGTGGCCGAAGACAGACAAAGCAGTTTACTTTATTCAATGTTTCAACAGTTTATCTAAAATGACACGAAAGAAACAGCTCCTTTAATCTGCTGCGGTCCTTTCCTGCCGGGAAGGTTGAAGTAAGGCAAAATGCATTGTGAAATTCGGCAATGTCACCGCGAAAGTATTTGTGTGAGTAAGTAGTATACTCGACGCTCATAAAAGTCATTTTGTTTACCCATGTTTGTTTCCACAAAAAATAGAAGTTTACACAAGTTTTTTAATTCAATTCTCTCTCACTCGAACTGCAAACAGTGCTCTGGCTTCTGCTACGTTGACTATTAAAAAGTCTATCGCAAGTTGCAAGAACTATCGCCCGAGTCGTGTGTAATCGAGCGCAAACCCCAAAATTGCCGACGGAGTCAGCGAGGTTAAGTGTGTGAAGTCGCAATGAAGGGCGGGGTGAGAAGGCGATTCACATATGCTTAGCCGGCAAGGCAAGGATCGCAGACGCTTTGGGACGCGCAAAGGCCATGGATAAGCGAGGAAAGCCAATCGAACGCTGGAAAGTTAGAAGCGTGGAATGAGCGTGAATTTAAGTGTGCGCCCGTTGAGTAGGTCAATTGGCAATTAGTAATTGCCAAATGGCTCAAAAGCAGATGTAAACGTGTATGTGTGTGTGTGTGTGTGCGTGCAGTTACAAACACACACACATTCACTTTAGAAAGTATTTGCAAATCGCGCATTGCAAGTACTAAATACGAAGCTCAAAGTGTGGCCACGGATCACTTGCTAGCTCCTCGACCGCTGTGACCGACCACTTATTCGTTGTTGTTTTTGTTTATCTGTTTTTTTGTTGTCCCCATTGTAGTCGTTATATTGTGGCACACAAAGCTCATTGAAACAATGAAACAACGTTCAATTAGCGTTTCTATTTGGCTATTCGACTATTCGACTATTTGGCTATTCGACTGCTTTTGTTTGTTTGTTTGTGTATTTGCGGCGCTCAAACAAATGTGCAACATTATCGCTTTGGTTATTTGGTTTGGTCCATGGCAGTCGCATACTCTACTCACTTTCATTTCCATTTCCATTTCCATCTCAAAATTTCAATACTCATTCCGTATGCCATTTTGTCGTATTTGGACTGAACGCTTAACTGGTTTGGTTAGAATTAAATAAAACAAAAGAAACAACAAATAAAAAGTGGATAGAAATTAGCCGCATTTACGATTGTCAATTGAGTGAGCGTTAAAAGCATCGTATCTTATTTGGTATCTGTTATTCGTTGAATCGTAGAAAGTGTGAAGGACACTTTTGATTGCGTTTTCGCCGAAGTGGTTAATGAGGTTGTTGTTTTTTTTTTATTTTGATAATGTTGTGGAAAGCGATTTAGATTAATAATTCATTAGCTATTCGAAAGTGGTGATTATTTACATTCCAAGCGCAAATCCTAAGTGCTTGACAAATAGTACTAATTAAAAGATAAAAAAGTTTAATCCATTAAATTGTTTCTGTTTAGGTTTAAAATTTTCATTTATGATACAACCATGCATTGGCCACAGTGCCTACCCACAATTTTCTATTTAATAAATATTTTTTTTATATATATGTACATACATACATTCAAACATCCTGGTCCCCTCCTCTAACTCACTTTCCTTATAAAGGAAACAATTGGAACCCAATTTGGTGCTAAACTCATTTGCCATAAGACAATAAACCTGTGGTGACATTTTTAATAAAAAAAAAAACGAAAAAACAAGCTAATAACAAACAGCTAAACTTATTTGCTGATTGAGCTGCTTATTGGAAAAAAGAAATCCGCATTCCTGTCGTTAATCGCGACTAACGTTTCCGTCTGCATCTGCTTCTAAATGGTTATACGGACAGCTCTGATAAGAGTGCATTATTAGGCTGCATAGGCCAATTATGATGCCCGAAAATGGGTTTCCCATATCTATTTCTTCATGTCTTTAAACTTTCGCGATTTTCTTATGAAACCTAGAGGACCCTCTACTTGCGTATTTTCCAAGCTTTCTAAGCTATTCAAGAAGTGATCCCTTAGAAATTCGAAGCATTTGCTCCGAAGTGTGGACAAAGAGCTTATTTATCTTTCCTTGTCATTTTACAACTTCTGAAGAAAAAATAGGGTAACTAGCGCTGTGTATACCCAATTATTATCTGCAGCCGCTGCCCCCAACCTGACTTCGTCGTACTTTTGCAAAAATAGAGCGTATTAAGCGTCTTATTTATCCAGGAAAGTTTCGCGTCACGATTAAGGTCCAAGTAGGTTTGCGCCATTGAATGACGAAGTACGAAATTTGTCTACCGTCGATCGCTTCGTAAACATAACGAGTTCAGTTTTGGAGGTACTAACCCCTAGAGCGTTTCTTTCCGCCCTACGTCTAAAATAACTGATCCATCTGCATATGTAACAACTTTAATGGATTTAGATGTACGAAGCACGAATTTGATTTGGTCCGAGCTTCCATAGCAGGGAGTGAAGAGAGGAACTTCCCTTGAGGAGTTCTTGAACAAACATGTATAGGAGGTTTGCTCTCTGGACAAGTTGTATTATAAGATTCGCTTAGTGAGCGCATTAGACGAAGACCAGCGCCCTCGAGTTGGTTTGTTGAATTTGGCTCCCATAGAATCTTTATACCACTAAAAAATAGTATTTAGATTTTTATTTAACATGGTTTTCTGCGATCGCCTTCATCTCAAAATCGCCCGAAAATATTTGTACCATAACTCCTGCTTGATATCCGTCTGACCGAGAGTCTCCGCTCTTATCACAATGGTCTACGTGGACTCTATTTTGAACTTTTAACCATACTTAACCTCGAGCAGTTGAATGGCTTCCTCGGCCATCGCCATAGTTTGTTTTCCAGATGGCTTTTTTCGCTTGGATCCCGATCCTTGGAGCTCTGTTTTTAGCCGATTTCTCCTTCTGAGGCAGTGCAATGCATTATTTTTCTATCACCCTCTATTCGTCGGAGCTTATAACTTTTTTCTATCCAGCTCCATAAGCCGCTCACCCTATCGATCTCTGGTCAGTATTACGTTGTAAGTCAGAGTGGCAATCGGCTTGTGCTCATCTAATGGCGATATGTCTGACAGAGTTTTGACAGAACTCACATTGAGTCTAGCGCTACTTTCAATCATCTCCAGATTCTACTGGGATGCGTAATGCAGGTAGAGCTCCGGAGAGATATCCTGATCCAGAGCTGGCTTTTGAACAAGGGCGATGCAAAATCAGATGAGGCAAATACCCGTTGGGTATTGAGTAAAATTTTGACAATTAGCAGCCGCTTGGTATCTCGTTATTAGACCCACTGCGGTAGTGGCATTCATCTTCTAATTACGTTATTGATGAAACTCGGTATTGCAGGTTTTATCGAGCTGTCCTCGCTAGATCCGTCATATTCAGTATAAGCAGGATGTGTCTTGATCCAACTGGTCTTTACTCAAAGCACTACAATATGTGTGCAATAGTGCCAAGAACCCTAATCCCCAAAAATTTTCTGTTGACAATATAAAAGAAAAAGTACCTCCATTTTAACCTCCTACATTTCTAACTATTTATTCCTGAAACATTTTTTAGAATCGATAAAATCAAATTCATATGCTCACTTCCAATAAATTTATGAAGTAGTTTTTACATCTTCACAGCTTCTGTTTTCACAACACGCTTACGATCACTTCATTGAAATCTCCTTAGGCGCATTGATAGTCATTCCGCATTGGTAGCTAATAAGGCTATTGGAAGTATTTATGAAGATTGAAAATCATATTGAGCGCAGCAATGCCAAGTTACGCTAATGTCACCAGTAGACGAAAATTGGCTGTCAACACGAGCAACGGTACCCTGTAGAAAAATTCTAGCACAACAAGTACGAAAAATGGCATGAAAAATATTACAATACAAACTGCAACAGAATTCCAATATCGGCTAACAGGCGACAAATAGTTTCACTTATCTTCCAGGAAATCTTTCGATCGGCTCAGAGGTTGTAATTGATTCTTATTTTAGGGTCATTTGCAACCAGTTAATTGTCGACTTAATTTGAGTTGTTGAAATATTCGCAAATTCAGGCCAGAGAATATTTAGTGATACTCTCAATCGAAACTGGGATAATACGTATATAGAATTTGCTAGAATAGCGATGAGTGAGAACACTTGCCTCAGTTTATAAATAGATGGCAGGCGACGATAGGTAGTATAATTCCAAAAATCTCTTAGAAAAGCCCATGTCCGCCTACGAAGAGCTATGTAGTTAACGCACTAATCAGGCGTTGAATTATATTTATTCACGCACACTGCCATTCTGGCAGCAGATATTCCGAAATTTTATAGCAAAAAATTTATTTGCCTTTATTCCTTGCGGGGTATTCATAACCCGTCATAATGGTACATACATACATATGTTCATAATAGCATACGTACTTTCAGACATTCATACATGTGTATGTATAAATATATCTTTGTGCATGTGTACACCCACTCACTCAACGGTTGTAGGTATGTAGTCATCATCGCATTCAATTGGGCAGTAATTTTGATTGCATGGCAAAGAAATAGAAGCCTAACAGCAGGCGTTCATATGCATAGCGAACATTCAGGTCAACGCCGGCACATGCTGTGGACGCCATTGGGGTCGACTACGAATATGTAGATCACTGTCGGCATTGCTTACGGTTACTTGTAGAGATGTTAGTTGTTTGCGAGGGGGAATTACTAAATGAGTATTCAATGCGATTTCATTCATTTGAAGCTGAAGCTCCCAAAAAGGCTAACGAAAAAGATTGAAACTGTATACTAGTTAAGGCGAAAATGATGCTTAGGCATGAAGTTCCATTCTAAGGCACACACACACATAAATATAAGTATGCACACACCCGCGCTCTCATCGAGACATTGAACATGCTACCAATAAAAAAAAAATACTTACTTTATATGCCTTTCCAGTGGCATAGACAAAGGGGAATTAGGGGAATAGATCTCACCACTTCGTCAATAAACTACTAAATGATCTGACTGCAGAGCGTTCCTGACCCTTATGAAGAAAGAAATGCTACTTCGAAAAGATATGGCGCAATTGCTTTAAATATGAATTTTATAGGATTTTTTTTTTAAATATAATTTTTCTTGCTGCTGACTAATTGCTCAAGAAAAAAATTATTCGGCCCTATTACGGTTGTCGACGTCGACGTCGATGTAATTTTTTTTTTATCAAAAAGTAGTCCTGTAAGGCCAACTCCAGCTACGCTGACCACAGTATTTTTGCAAGAAACATCTTTCCGCCAAGTGTTCTTTGAGCGTAGAGTTTTGTGTTATATGGGCAGGCTCATTCACTTAATGAAATATATTCAAATCTCTTTAGAAAATTTACCCAGTACATCTGGCATCCTTAAAAATTAAACTGCTATCCGTTATCACCTGTTAAATCTTTTCAAATTTTAATTGCAAATTTTCGATCAGGAATGAGCGAGTGGACAAAAAGTATAGAACGATAAAACTGGCCCATATGTGTACGTATGTATGAAAACATATCACCTTTAAGTTATTGCTGAACAATTTCTTCATACCCCATTTCCCGTAATTCTGGCTACGCCACTGTGCCTTGCCATTGGCTTATATATACATACATATCATTTACATATTATTAGCATACCCTGCACAAAAAAAACTATACATATTTATTTGCATATACATATACATAAGTGTTTGTTAAATAAATACGAATGTTTGAAAAGCTTCGACATATGTCGGTAAACATGTTCGGTGTATGCGATGGCTTGATTTGTAGACTTCATTATTAGCATTGAAACTGCTTCATACAAACATATTTATGTAAATAAATATGAATATGCTCCTGTGTTTATTTACATAAATATTGAGTGCAGTTTTCACGCATTGAAGGCAAGCAATTAATTTATTTACTTAAGATGTCCATTTCTCTTTGCTCTTTCGCTTTGCTCCAATGCACTGAGTACTTGTATATTCGTGATATTCCTGATTGAATTTGCAGAATTTATTTATACTCGTAGTTATATATCTCTCTGGGTGTACCATTTTCTAAATGATTGAAATACTCGAAAGCACTTTAATTTGCAAAATGTTGTTACATATGTCAAACATAATTGTAATAGAAGTTTGTTAGTTGAACAAAATGGACGAAGGACAAGTCATAAATGTTAAACAGAGATAGAAGGACAGGGTTTGTCCAAGCAAGCAATCTCATTTGTAAAATTAGTATTGCAACTAAATGAGTGATCGAATATCTTGCTGCCCCCGGAGATGTTGTGCAATGAAACAAATTTTTTTTTTTTTTCATCTTTGCACATATTCCAGCCATCTTCTTTACAACTCACAGTTCAAAAGTTTCAATTTTAGCCATTTTACTCGCACCAAATGCAGTTTGCCTTTCAGCCATCATTATTTTACATTTGGTATTGATGCTTAAGTCTATGGTAATAATTTTACACATAATATTTAGTATTACTCGTAGGCTTAAGGTCCACAGCAGCAATGTAGTTTATGTTTTTTTTTTGCTTATGGCGAATCCCTTCGCATACCCACCAGAACTCCTACTAAACCTTTTCCATGTTGACTCGTAAATATAAACAACCTTAGATTAACTAACTCTAATCAGATTTATAACGGGATGGTTGCCCTGCTTAAAGTCTGCTAGTACCACTGGTGCTTCGCAAAGGGGCATTCTATCGCCTTTACTCTGGATCATCGAATCAACGACGTCTAAGAGAAATTGGAAGTGAGAGACAATCGGGTTATCGTCTATGCTAACTACGTGGCAAATGATCTCATGCTGGGCCACTTAAACTAAGTCACAAATTGTGGTTTTTTCCATAATCTAGACAATTATGTTGTATGCGGTCCTTTTGGGATTCAGCGGGGCGCAACGAACCTTTCCTAACGCTATAGTTACCATCCTGCTCGTAGTTATTTAAGATACAGCTGTCGGATACCGACCGATCTGCCCTTCGGTTAGGGGCACCCGCCGCGATATTTGGAAACTTCGTAGCTGAAGAAGCAGCCTATGAAGCAAAGGGGCCATTAAACATATTTACGGATGGGACGTAGTTTGATTGATAGAGTGTGGGGAAAGTGTTTTCCGTCAGAAACTCTCCGTTTATCTGCGGTTTAGGTTTTCAGTTTCTGCAGCGTGTTTCGAGGAAAGGTGGCTTATCTAAAGGGGACTGGCCATGCACCAGTCTCTAACATCGATAAGGAGGTTAATTACAGCCAAACGGGAGTTAGGGCTCTAGGATCGCTTATGGTGCGATCGAGACAAGTCGGGAATTCCTGTCCCATCTCTCGGTCGCCTCAGACTGTTGCCAAATCAGGCTCATTCTGAGGATACCTGGGAAGATGTTTTTTTTTCTCCACTTATTGAAGAGCAAAATGTGTGTATCTAAAATTAATTAATCGTTTCGAGAAATCTTGAGCGCCTTTGCAGACCGTATGGACTTCAGATAAATTATAATAATCCATTTCGTAAAAAGAAAAAAAATACTGCCACACCCTAATGCTTGTATACCCTCATGAATCATATTTATTCCATAAAGCTGAGTAGCTCATTTTACATAAAATATCCCCTCACTTTTAAGTAGGCAAATGCATAAACTTTACGATTTGCCCAAAAGTAATCTCCCAAAGTAAACTTAACCAACCATGCTAAGCTGCAGCTAATAATAAAATAATAAATTTTTCGAAAGTTTTACACTAACTTGTCTGCTGTGCGCCATTTCATTTATGTTGCTGCTGCTGCTGGTATCCTTTAATGCCGCTACAACGAGAGCCATACATACAAACATACATAGTAAGTATGCACAAAGGACTTGCCACAGAATTGGTAGTACTTACTATGGAGAATGTAGGTACATTTGCATTTTTGCCAACTTCTTAATTGATATTCCATTCTCATGGCGATGGATAATTTACGAGCTAACTAACTAATAAACAAATGTACATAAATTGAAGGGGTGGGAATATACGGAGAAACCCGGCATACATTCGTATGTACCAATACATACATATTTATGTATAGGCGATGCAATAAAAAGGATTAACGCTACACTTAGAAGTACGCAAACAAAGTGTAACTAATTTCCGTCGCTGAAACCATTAAGTAATAAAACTTTATTTATTGATTAATAAAATAAGAAAATAGACGAAGAAATAATGGGGGATGAGTGGAGAGAGACCATATTCATACATACACATAAACTTAAATCTACAGGCAAACCCAGTCGGCAGAATGAAGAGCGCTTGTAAATACAATACGCTTTCAGGCAGAGCTTTGCTATAAGACTTTCTATCTACCATTGGGAGGTACATACATTTCAAAAGCCAAAGAATTCAAATAAAGAATCTGGTTAAATTTTACCGCACCATTAATGATTCGAGGAAAAATGTTCTCCTTCTAAGCGAGCCTGAATCAATAGAACCTCATATTCTGGTCGTTCCTATCAAAAGATTAAAACGAAGGGTTCCTAGAAGGACTTTGCCGACTGGCAACATCCAAATGGCAGCCAAATATTACATACAAATATTACACAAGTAACTGTAGTGATAGCCGTAAATTGATTGTCCTTTAGTGCCAATGACCACCGCAGCTAATTGAAGGAGCCTTATTTGGCCAGTCAGCAATGCGTGACATTCTCGAAAGTAGCGCATCTCAAATGCAGAAGCACAATCAAAGTGAATCGGTAAAGCAGATGGAGTATGGTTGGAGGGAGGCTACGAGCTATGATATGAAGCGCATTTATTGGCAGACGACTATTGGAGTACGACGACGAGTTGGCGTGTGCGGGTATTATAATGGCAGCGAAGCAAATTGGTTAGGAAGTCAGTCGGCTCTGAAGTATGCCCATACCCATAAACTTACCCATAAATAGCAATAATAATGACAATTGCGACTGATTGTGATCCCCTTCCGAGCAAGTCGCACAGTGCTTCTCTTGCATATAAAATGTGGACACAAATATATTTCTGCAAGGATTTAATTGGCAATTTTTTTTGTTAGTGAATTTAAGGACGCCGATTGCAAAAATGTATTTTTTATAGCTTTCCTACTTTATCTGTTAATGCAGTTTGTAATTGCAAATTTGGGTTGTTGTGGCATTTACATACATAGGTATATGCACATGAGCAAATCTCACGAGTTGTTTTTTTTTTAGGGTCACTTTCTTCTCTCGGCAGAAAAAGCAAACTCTAAAGCTACTTTGGGAAGTTTGCAAATAAAATGTTCATATTAGAGACAATGGACGTTGGCATCAAATACAACATATCTGTTAAGTTTCAAAAGTGTACCACGAAATTAAGAAAATAACAGCATGAATGTTGCAGCTATTTTGTAATCTTTGAAATTTTATGATTTTTTAATTTTAACAATTTAAGATACTTCAAAATGTTAAAATTAAACGGCGAAAATATTCTTCTTGCCAAAGCGAACGAATCCACTGTAATAAAACTGGTATGTAAACAAATTAAAAAATTTTATTGAGTAAAATAATATTTTAATTTGAGAAACTAAAATTCCATTTTTACAATTTTTATTGGCAAAGTCGAAATTCATTCTCAAATACATGCATAAATCAAATATATGTGCATAACGAACACTGTGTAAAAAGCACCTACGTCAATATTTAATTATTTTTAAGTAATATAACTTTTAAATTAAGGCGTGCGAGTAAACGTGTTAGATGAATGCTTATGGTTATACGGGGCGTATACGTTACATACGCAACTACGGGAATATATTTATTTTTTTTTACCTCGCTTTTGTTAGCTCGGGCTGTAACTATGTAATATTGATGCGCCTAAAAGATGCAGCGATTTCCGTTCTCAAGTTGATACCTGATTCATTTCATTAATTCATATAACTTATTAAATTATTAGAAACAAATTTTTTTTATAGGTCGCAAATCTTAAAAAAAAATTAAATTTATTGCACATTTTGAAATCAAGCTCTTTAATTTGAAATCTCATTTTTGCACATCGAATGTTTAATTATATTTTTTATTCCTTCCTTTAAAACCTACCATTTCCGGTTTAATTCTTTTTAGTGGATAAGTTACCGTTTCAAAAATGCCAAGCACGAGTGGGAACTTTTCGATTTTTGCCCACATAGGCGACACTATGCATCGCCATGCATTCATTAGCACTTACTCGCTCTTCGATTGGGCATTGAATGAGTGCTAATGAAATGACTCAAGCGTGGCAAATAAATGCGTAAGAGCATGAAAAGGAAGTGCGACTGTCAGAATGTAAGGCATTTTAAGGAGTAGGAGTTAGATGATGCGTGGGTATTACTTAAAGTCTTAAGAAGCAAACTTGCGTGAGTATTTGATAGCTACTCTCTTCTAATTTGGTGTTAAGCGGCCATTTGAATGCTTGTTTGATTATGCGGGCATTTTCTGAGGCTCGAAAACGATGAATAAAGTAAAATACTAAATAATCTGTTGCGCATGTGCTTGTGTACCAGTACTTGAACTTCAATTTACTTCTTGGTAGAGAAATATGGAGGTGATTGCAAAAACTAAAGCGAGGAAAAAGAAGCATTAGTAGTCCTCATTTTATGTAAGTTAAGTTTTTTAAATCAGTTTTTATAATAAATAAAAGTTCAAGAAACCTAGCGTGAAATTCTGTTAATAAGGAAAGGTACCTATGCGTAGAAGTCCCCTGATCCAGATGGTCTGCAGTAACATAGCGCAGTATTCACAACTGTAGCATTGACTGAATATTAAACGAAAATCTACTTCTCACTCAGATACTCCCACAGACCTTAGATTGAGTTCCGATTCCATACAAATTACTTTCAAGTGAGCAATGATCTCAGCACTATCGGATAGTGAGAAAAATCAAGCCCTGAAATATTCTCAGAGAACCGCTAGCGCGCAAAAGGAAAGGAACTCGACTACTAGTCAACACTGAGATGACAGTATTACAAAATCTTTTACAGAAAGAGGGAAATCTCAGTATCGTATGTTAGAATGATTCAGTTAAACTATGAAGCCGTGCAGATTCTGGGAAGGGGAATTATGCCTCACATCTTCCCAGAAGAGGCAAACTAATTACCTCACTCTTAGCTCAGAGCGAATGTCTCCTTTTGTAAATTCGAAAGATGACAAACGCGTATGCCGTATACTGTCAGACACGCGTCTTTTCCGTGACCCGCCCACAAACACAAACTCAAGAGATTCGGCAAAATTTACGACAAACGGAAACTGGTGAAAGTAGCTGTAATAGCCAACAATGATTGCACTATGAGGCAGCAAAGCAACAGGAATAAATACTCACTTAATGGCATAGACGACAGCCGACAGACGTACTACATCCGTACATCATAGACGGCGACAACCGCATTTCCTTGGAGAGGAAAACTAAAAAGGGAAATTGTACGCCAAACATAAATGAGACAAAGAATTTGGGGAAAATGAAAAAGCGGATACAAGTGCATGCACATATCTATGTACATATGTATGTGGATGTGGTATAATTGCAAAAATCTGCTCTGCTGGTTAGGCTGCTAAAGTGAAATGAAGCTCAGTGGTGACGACCCAGCCTGAGGGGAATTAAAGTGGAAGATTGACATGGGTAGATAGGGTTAAAGCATATGTGGCCAACAGGACATGCGCCCAATATATATACACACGCATTGCTCAGTGTAAAACAGACGATACAAAACAATTTAATGACCGATTCCGAGCTGCAAAGTAACCAACGCTACAATTTCCTTGTATGTATTGCTCTATGAATTGCTCACATGCGAACAGCATACAATTCTATCATAGAGGACAAGCCAAACAAACAATAAATGCAGCAGTGAAAATGCGACTACGATTCTACTTAAGCCCCTTGACTCCCCCCTCAACCGATTCAAAAGCTCTGAAATGCTCGAATGAAAATCCGTTGATGAGCACTTCATTCTTGCACAGTGCGGATACACGCTCGCACATCAGTGAACAAAGTGCTGTGGCAGCTGGTGGTGGGCCATGCTGAGATAACAGGTATCCAAGTCCATTTCTAGACCCAAACAGTAGCTGATATTGTTTTTGCACTCAACAGCATAGAGCTTAAGCTTGCTTTTGCTGTGTTTTGCCGTACGCTCCAGCTGTTGATGAGTAAGCGCATATCTATCTACTAGTTTTCGTAAAGAAGTGAAAATGCTCACTTAATTGTGTTCACCAATGTGATCATAAATTTTTGTGGTTGGTCGGCAACAATGCTTTAATGATAGTAGTGCTCGTTTATTTGTATTGCCGGTGACACTGTGACAGGTGAAAGGTAGAATATGTGAATGAATGTGGTTGTAATGAAAAGAATGAATGTGGCTAACAGGTAAGGACAACTAAAAAAAATGAGGAATACTACTCTAGTTTTCCTTTTAAAAACTATCAAGCAGATATGTACGTATGTAGGTATGTATCTTAAGTAGATGATAAATTATGCAACTGGGTGGTTTAATCAAAGGGTAAGGCCACCCTGCTTTTTCTTAGTTTTTGTAAAGTGAAATTCAATGACAACGCTAAATACCGTTGCCGTTGACTAGAATGCAACCACTAGCAGTTACTATATACATATATACGCCGATATATTCCATTCGAACAAGACGATTTTGCTAAAGTCATACTCTTTCAGAACATTTAGATATGTATTCTAGTCGCTAGTTGCACATTTTTTTATCGTTACCTTAATAAAAATGATTTGAGGTGCTGATTTGGCGAGGCTTCGAGGTTCGAGCAGCATAGTTTTTATTTCTTAGGTACTTTTGGTGTGCTTGAGAGATGGGAATTGGTCATACCTATTACCCACATGGTTCCACCTTCGAACAAAGTCCGACATTTTGAAATACAAACATAAATCTAGAGTCTAAGCTGAATGTCTTAACTCATCAAAGCCACATATTAAAAGGGTATTTCAACTCACCACAGTATTTCGAAAGAAAAAAAGATCGATGCATTCCGTGGTCAACAAAGAAAATTTGTGGACAACCTGCATTCAGCGCCGCTGGGCAATCGCCCTACCACCTTTTACTCAGCTGCTCTAGGAGATCAATGTATAGGGGTCTCACAGGTGCCTAATCCACTTTTTTTTGGTATCACTCAAAAAACAAACTCCTTTAGGGTTTTACTTTATAATTACCAGTTTTTGTCATATCACAAAATAAGTAATGAAAACAAAAAAATTTGATTAGGCAACCGTGAGACCCATAGCCACTATTTAAGGCCCAGCTAGTGCGCTCTTTTTCGCTTACTCTGCAACTTAAAAATGTGGCTTGGAAAGTACATCTTCCCTTCTGCTTTCGAATTTCCCAATAAAGCTTTCAAACAGTAAGTATTTTTAAAAAAGGCCTACCTTAAGGAATTCATTTAAAAGGACGCTTCAAACTGCTGACTGCATTGGTAATAGTATAATGTGACACTATTATCTGTGGAACATTTTTCATACACTCTGTTTGACGCTAATTTCGTATTATTGCTATCTTCCTATCTTTATCACACACTACCTACAAACTAGGTTTTCTTTCAAGTTAAGATGTACATACATACATATGTACGTATATACGCGCATATAAAGTTCAAAGGCTTAGCTTGCCAAGATTATCCTTGTTCCACTTTACTAAGCTGGCACATACTTATTTATGTACATACCGACATGTGGCACAATTCATTTTTTATCGCTGAGCTCCTCTGTAAAGTGTAACACCTTTCAGCACTTCAAAGAAAGAACTTTACCCGTTCGGTTATTTGTTTTTTTTTTTTTTATTATGTACTCTGATATATCCCACTTCTGAAAGGCTTCTTTCTACTGCCACACATTTTGTGCCGCGCTTTGTTCCTCAAGTTATTGCAACACACACACACACATCAGCACTTAAGTGGCCATTGTCGGTTTGCCACATTTATGCATTGTTGATGATCACGATTATGATTTATGACGGTTGGCCTATGAGTGTATGAGTGTTGCAAGAATACTCGAATATGTATAAATTTAAGTACGTAAGTAAGCGTGTGTAAGCTCTGCCCACAACACTTGTGCAAGTTTTACACCTTTGCATTTATTTGAGCTTTAAAGCACACACACACACATATGCTACCTGCATACATATATAAAATACACAAGCTGGGGGTATTATGTGAGTACATACATACATACATACATGCATGTTTTATGTGTGAATTTAATGCGCTTTATTGCGTCGAGTTTCTACTTTCATTGTCGCCTATTTGGGCGCTTGCTTTTTACTGCTTTTTCACCCTTTTTGTATTCGCCTATGGATTACAGTTTATATGCACATACATATGTATGTATGTATGTTATTGTAGCGTATTTCATTTTTTATTTATTTAAAATCGAGTTTGCAGCGATTTGTACACATGCAATTGCCGGCTTAAAGTTGCAAATGAGTTTACTAGCCAGCCAAAGTATGGCAATAAAATAGCAGAGTTTTTCATGTGGAGCGGCAATATAACAAATGTATGTACATATGTAATTTAAATACTTAGTACATATGTATGTGCAAATATATCTAAGTTTATACAAATGTGCTTAAATATCACTACATGCAACTACTAAACAAATTTGCACTGACCGGCATTTGGCATAATTTTAGGCCGAAATTAAATATACGAGTACAGGGTGCCCACAAAAGGGCACGAAGCAGGGTGCATAAGATGTTTATTTTTTTCTCATTCCGTTATTCGAGAAAATTTATTAACGTTTTTTTAGTTTTTATTTTACAGTTATTGTAACTTTGGGTTAAGATTACACCCTATACTTGTATTAAACCCATACCTAGTGATTTATCTAAAGCAAACTATATTTTTCTCTCTTCAAAGAGCTTTTACTCCAGATCTTAGTTGTACAAAAAAAATCTCGAGCTTTAAAGACTTTTCCGATTTCGTTCAGTTTATAATTGTGGACTTTCAGAACAATATACCAAAATTTCCATTTGTACTGTCAGTTTTAAGAATATTTTCAAATAACTTTACCTGAACATATTTACCTAACCCGAAGCCACCTTATCACAGATCTTTTGACTTATTAGGATTTTAAGTATTTTTTATCATAACTTATAATTTTCAGATTTTGAAATTCTGTTAATGCCAAAATTATTGTTTTGACCTGTTCTACCACTTTTACTACATGACGTTAAAATTTTATGAAACATTTTTCTTTTGTAGCACCGTACAATTAAAGCTGCCAGTGTTGTGTACGGTCATTTCTTATCACAGACACTTCACTAAAATGGACAGTGTCTAAACAGGGTGATCGAAACATTTTATTTATTTTTAATGAGAACCGTTATTCTTTCATTTCGATCGAAGCGCTAAGGTGCATGTCTTTGCTAATG
>NW_016170435.1:0-15819 GCF_001687245.7 Rhagoletis zephyria
AACTGTTGGTTTTTGTTGGGTTTGTAGGTAGAATTAATTTGTGCGTTCTCTTGATATGCTTTTAACTAATAGCTTATAGCGACATGACATGTACGCACATGCACGCCTGCGTATATATACACTGAAGAATAAATAGACCATATCGTACTTGTTTCAAACTAAAACACCTGTGGTTTGGTGCCAAACCTATTTTTCAGATTTTTTTGTTTGAATACGCCTTCGTTCGGAAAAACCCAAACAAAAATCAAAAACTACAAGTTGCGTCAGACGCCAACTAAACCTGGGACCTATTGGAATCAAACGAATAATAGCAACCATCTCTGCACACTCAGCTACATCGGAACATGAGAGCGGCCACGTGAAGTGAACCACGAAATTTTCGCCAAGTCTAGGTTTTTTGAAAAAAGTTTATCACCATAAAGTTCTTATACATAGTCCTTTAACAGGTGGAAAAAATAACAAACTTTTTGTAAATATGTATTCAATAAAGTCTGTTCTTTTGAGAAATAGTCAAGCTACTAACCAAGAAAATCGATGGATGAATAAAAAATTTGTGAATGGTCAAATCAATGAATTGTTGTAAGGAAAGAATGTTACTCATATGTATGTATATATGTACAAGTATTGCCTTTTACATACATGGCGTATGAGTAACATTTACTATGCTATAGTGGAGCGGTGAGCCAAGCGATGAGCATAGCATCGAACAGAGTGTCTAATACAAACGTGAAACATATGTATATGTGCATACGTTTGTAATCGGCGCTTTGCTCGATGCTGTATGCGTGCTGCTTCACTATGCGCTTAGCTTACGGCGCGCTTACATTGGACAGTACTGTCAAGACAATAAAGAAATACGTATTAGTACTCAAACACGCTGATAACACTGCCAAAATGATCTATGGATGCCACTATCCAATTCCTATCCAGAATTGCTCGGTGATTCCAAAAATCGAGTTATGTTTTTTCTATGGACACGTTTTTGAGATGTTTTCAATTTACCGTTATTCTGCTTAAAGCAAACATTTAAAAATCTTAATATAATACGGCAAATGAAAGCCAATGAAATTCTCCATAAACCGTATATATGTACATCACTTTCCGATAGGGCTTATAGTTTCTGACAAATTGATTAATCAATCCAGCTTTATTATTTTTTAATGAAAAAATGAAAAAAAAAAATCAAACTTTAACAGAAGAAAAATTTAGAAAAATAACAGGTTCTGTGCCAAATTTCAGCATTTGTATTACAGCTTGAATTACAAAATTACAAATGAAGAAAATCGATGGAAAAATAAGAAAAAATTAGTGGTCAAATGAAAATACACAAAGATTTTTTGTATGAAAAATGAGCAGGAAAGAAAGTTACTCATACGCCACGTACAACTGAATAACACATTTTTCTGTTCATATTTAATACAAGAAATCTTTGCGCATTTTTATTTGACCACTCATTATTTCGTTTTTATCCCTCGATTTTCTTCATCAGTAACTTGATTTTTTTTTGAGAGCCGCATACTGGCTTAAGAAATTCTGACAGAAAACAATTTTTTTTCAGTTTATATGAATTTTTTCGTTTTTATTGAGAGCTGCAGATAGGCCTTAAAGTTGGATTTTAATCATTCACAGTGCAAACTTAAAATGAAAATTTCTTAGAAAAATTACCTGTTCTCGAAAAATGGTATACGGCCCCGTAATCTAGGACCCAGATGCAATTTTACTTTTTGTGTAATTTTAACGTTTCTACACCGTAATTTTGTCCCTATTTTTATTTTTATTTTCGATAACATTCTTATTTTTGTCGCGCAATATTGCGTTTTCCGTACAAATAATCGAGTTGAATACTAACATGGAAAATCCGAAAGTTACTTAGTTCGAAAAAATCATGCTATTTTTTTTAGTGTACTTTACAAATGTGCCTTCAGCGTGCTATATAAAATCTAATAGGGATAAACAGATAAGATTATCAATTAATGCCCTTTTGTGCATAATTGCCAGCTTGTAGTAGCGTGGATATTCAATACAAAAAATTGTAATTGTTAAAGAAGACCATTATTGCAATCACAATAATTTGTAACCATTTGATGTGGTTGTGGGTGTATTAGAAATCGTAAAATTTTTTTACAAGGGTAATAAATTTCATTCCGATATCTATTATGCATACATTTTTTCTAAAATATTTATATCTGTATATGCAAGCATGAGAATTATATGTAAATATTATATGTAAGCACAACACTGTACAGCACTCGGCTGGGTATCGGCCCAAACCATCTTTTTTTAAGAGATTCGTTTTTCGAAGTTAGCCTCCGAAATTGAGAAATGGGCCTTCGAAGTTCGAAATTGGACCTTTGGTAAAAAATTATTTTTAATTACTGCATGTCAAAATAAAAAGTAAAAATACAGACGTGGTCCACCTTTTTCTCTTGTTTATGTATATGGCATATATATTTTTTTGTGAAAACTTATATTACAGGTGTTATAACGGGTCAAAGTCAGATCTTCGAAAAATAAAAAACTTTATATTTTAGAAAACCTTGAACTGATTTGATGAACGTATCGTTGTAAAGGTGATTTAACCCCCTTTCTTATGATATGCATATTTGTATACCTCGTATATAAAAAGTTGAGAAAAAACACATTTAAAGGAAAAATAACTTTTTTGTTAAAAAAAAAATATTTTAAACAAAAAAATTACTAACTGATTTTTAAAAAAGTGGTATCGTTGTAAAGGCAATGAACCCCCATTCTTCTGATATGCATACTTTTATACCTCATGAAAAAAATTTGAGAAAAACGCATAAAAAAATAAATTTTTGTTAACAAATATTTTAAACAAAAAAATTACTCACTGATTTTTAAAAACGTGGAATCTTTGTTAAGGCAATTGAACCCCCTTTCGTATAATATGCATATATGTATACTGCGTATATAAAAATTTGAGAAAAAACATATTTAAAGGAAAGATTTTTTGTATAAAAAAAATATTTTAAACAAAAAATTACTAACCGATTTTTAAAACATTGGTATCGTGGTAAACGCGATTAATCTCCATTTCTTCTGATATACATATTTGTATACTTCGTACATAAACATTGGAAAAAAACACTTAAAAGGAAAAATTCCATTTTTTTCTTATAAAAACAATTTTCCAAAAAAAAAATACTAATTAGTAACACAATTCAATACCGTATTTAAATAAAACTAATAATTTATAGTGTTTTAAGCGTTAATTCGTTCACCCACAGCCCTGTTAAAAACAATGCAAAAGTTTATGTAACAGAAGTCTAGGGCATAAAAAATATAAAAACGCCAGAAATTTTTTACAAACAGGTTATATATAAAAATTAAAGACAATTTTCTGTTTTATTTAAATAAAGTATTCAATTGTATTACTAATTGGTATTTTGTTTGTTTGAATTATCTTTTATAAGAAAAAATTGGTATTTTTTCCCTTTAAGTGTTTTTCTCAAATTTTTATATACGAAGTATACAAATATGCATATCAGAAGAAAGAGGGTTTAATCGCCTTAACAACGCTATCAGTTGTTTAAAAATCGATTGTTATTTTTTTTGTTTGAAATATTTTTTTTATAAAAAAAAAAAGTTATTTTTTCTTTTAAATGTGGTTTTTCTCAAATTTGTATATACGAAGTATACAAATATGCATTTTAGAAGAAAGGGGCTTAATCACCTTTAAAACGATACCAATTTTTTAAAAAGCGGTTAGTATTTTTTAAATTTCTTTTTTTTTTAATTTTTATGTACGAAGTATACAATTATGCATATGTGAATTTAATCGTCTTTACAATGCTACCAACATCTTAAAAATCGGTTAGTAATTTTTTTGCTTAAAATATTTTTTTTTTTATAAAAAAAGTTATTTTTCCTTTAAATGTGTTTTTTCTCAACTTTTTATATACGAAGTATACAAATATGCATATCATAAGAAAGGGGGTTAAATCACCTTTTAAATGTGTTCTTTTCTCAAATTTTCATATATGAAGTATACAGATATGCATACCAGAGGAAAGGAGATTTAATCGTCTTTACGATGATCCCAATTTTTTAAAAATCGGTTAGTAATTTTTTTGCTTAAAATATTTTTTTTTGTTATAAGAAACGGTATTTTTGCATTTAAATGTATTTTTTCTAAAATTTTTATATACGAAGTATACAAATATGCATATCGAAACAAAGAGAGTCTAATCACCTTTACAACGATTTAAAAATTTTAAGAATTATTTCAAAATTGTTTGAAATTAAGAAATTTAATTTTTCGAAGACCTGAACTTTGACCCCTTATATCATCTGTAATATAAGTTTGCCCAAAAAAAGTTATATATCATTTAAATAAGAGCAAAAGGAGGACTACGCCCATATTTTTAGGTTTTTAGTTATTAATGTGCAATAATTAAATATAACTTTTTACCCAAGGTCTTATGTCGAAATTCGAAGGCCCATATCTCGATTTCGGAGGCTAACTTCGAAAAACGGAGAAATTACTTTTTTTACTTATGACTCGATCTCTCCAAAAAAATTTGGTTTGGTCTAATACCCAGAAAAAAGTTGAGTTTGTCATACAGTGCAATCATATAACTACTTTTTCAAAAATATATGACCTGACGAAATATCAGTTGACGCGGCCTTACATAATATTTTTTGTATATTTATTTAAACAAACAAAATTTATAATTAAAATTACAAGCTAGTTTCTTTTAGCGATACTAACTCGGCCTTACGCAACAAATTTGATTAAATATAATACACGGAGGCCTTTTTTAATTTCCATAAGTCTATCTGATTTACCTAGTTTTTAGGGGAATTTTTAAAAAACATTTTTGTTTTTAAGCATAAAATTTAATGGTAAATTGTATTGTTAAAATCTCAAAACTATGTATGTCATCAGCTCTTCATTACAAAGACCTGCGTGGTTTCCCCAAAAACGAATGAGCAACTGGGTAGGTGAGTCGCTTGTTAAAAATTCCATAATATTCATGCCACGTGCTATCAAAAACAAAGCTGTATTTTAATTCAACATACCTAGATATAAAAAATAATATAGCTATTGGAAGGGTGGGAGCTAAGTTTCGCAGGCGAAAAATGTTTTTCATAAATTAATAATTTTTGGCAAAAAGAAACAGATTTATCAATAGCGCCAAATTTAAAGTTAAATGTACTGGCCTATTCCCCAGAAAGAAGATTTGTAGTACGCTTTTGGATAAAAATAGATATTTTACGAAATAATAAATACCTGGAACTTTTTTGATTATAATAAATTATTGCATAAAATGATGCCTACGTTCGTTTACATGTGTAAGCACCAGCACATTTTGCTGGTGAGACGACAATTATTGTATTATAGTGTTTGTAATTCAATTCGAATGAGTAACTTTTCATAAGAAGTGTCACCATTCTCGTAGAAGTGATTTTTTTTTAGCCACAAGTTCTCTCATGCACAAGCTAAATTTGGTAATTTATAATTTAAAAATTATTAATTTTTGTGTAAAATCACGGCTTTGGCTAAAATGTTAACAACTAACGTAAATTTATTAATTTTTGGGCAGGTACTCGCACGCGTTTTTGAATGCAGTAGCGTGGTGCCTTGTTTGTACATATTTTCGGCGCGGAAAAGAGGAAATTCTATCCTGCTATCGCTCACTCAAGGAGGTTGTGATGGATACCGGATCAAAAACATCACACCCAGGTTGAGTGAGTCAAAGCAAGACAAAATATATGTTGGCGTACCGGCTGCGCGACGACGATGACACTCTGCCGTTGAGAATGACGTAATGAACGGTGATATCATGTGCTGATGTTCTCGTAACTAACTTTTGTACTAAATAGTATGTATGCCACTTGAATATATGCCTTAGGCGTTGCACTTTTTTGTTAGCTTTCACCTGCCTACGTACCTGCAGAACCTTATTCCGACGTGAGCTTACCGCATGCTTTTTGCTGTTGTATTTGCTTGTTAAGCCCAGAGGCTTTCACCATAAACACCAAAACAATTACTTAACATTTTTTGTAAAAAAAAAAAATGTTTTTTTTTGCACACATAAACACTAACTAGATGGCAAGATTGAGTTGCTGTATGTATAATCCTCTGCAACACGTTAAGATATCGTTCGTTTTCGTGCACAAATATTTCAATGAGTTTAAAATTTGCATTTGTAAATTTTCATTCTTAGTAAGATTTGTAGTAGGTTTAATTAAAATCAACCTTACAAATTAATGATAATGATNTTTGCATTTGTAAATTTTCATTCTTAGTAAGATTTGTAGTAGGTTTAATTCCAATCAACCTTACAAATTAATGATAAATGGCTTTAACTAAAAAAAGGAAATTTGAAAAAAATTTATAGTCGCCGAATTATCAGGTAAATGTATCGAATCATTCAATTCATTTATTTTTTTTTATAAACGTTTAACATACATACATACACATGTATATAATTTATTAGCTGCTTTTGCAAAATACATATTTTCGTAGAAGTTCGTTAAGGTGGACGCATTAAAACTCATTCCTCAATCGGAAAAAATTAAAGGGCGATCAAAATATGCGAAAGTCGTGCAATGGACTGTACGAATCTCGTTCCTTCCAATTCGGAATACGCTACTTTCATCTGGAGGCCATGTTATAAAAATTATATAAATAGGACGGCCCGTGTCCAAAAAGTTTCTCTTAAATATGTTTTACGTGCATTGGAGTGTCAATATCGTCGTATAAACATCGCTTGCTTTTGATTAATTTAAAGACGTTGGAAGCAAGAAGAGCAGTCATCTCGCTCTATTGGAAATAATTATTTTCAACATATCACAGCGTAATCTTCGTAGTTTTTAACTTTTTTATGCGGATAATTGGAAGCCAGAATATTCGCGTCATGTTACCTTGTTCGAGCCTTAATCAAAGTTTGTTAGAAAACGTATAGTGATTTCGTTTTTCGATGTTACACTCAATCCTGTAAAAGGGCATGCTTTTGTCTCCTTGTCCTTCTTTAGCTCACGCATTTCATAATATTGTCGTTTCAAACAACTATCTGATTATCAGCGCAACCATCTCCCCTGACACAGCTTCAAAGGACAGAGAATGTGCCCTTTTGTCTTATAGGAGTGTGACATTTTAAGAAACGAGCAGAAAACTTTCTTACCCTTTGCCTTTAATTTAGAATCGATCACGAAAAGCAATATTTGAGATTAGATAAGTTATAGATCCTTCTAGTTGCGCTTAAATTAAAGTTAGGATAGGACCTGATAGCTACTTATAATCAGGGAACGGATTTTATGGAAATTGCCTTTTTTTCTGCTAAAGAGATAGCGTATATTCGATTATGAATGTCTACTATTCCTGATTCCATATATATACATTTGATGTTGCCTTGTTTGCCTTTTTTAAGATATTTGTCTTTTTTTGCCTTTTCTACCTTTAAAAAAGTGATTATAGCATTTACAATTTTTTTTTTTTAAGATTAAAAAAAATACACATGCCTATACAGCTTATAGAAGCGCAGGGACCTCTTGCCAAATTGGTGTTAGAAAAATTCAATGCCGTTTTATCAGCTAATGTNACATGCCTATACAGCTTATAGAAGCGCAGGGACCTCTTGCCAAATTGGTGATAGAAAAATTCAATGCCGTTTTCTCAGTTAACGTAGGCTTAGAGACAATAAGTCNTTTGTTTTGCCTTTTTTGCAATACCTAGTGCATTTTCCTGCCTTTTTCGCTATTTTATTTTGCCTTTTTTATAGGTTTTTAGGTCCTAAAAATCCGTTCCCTGCTTATAATTATTAATTAAACAATAAAAAATACTGGAAAATTGTACTATTGAAAACAAAAAAAGATTCCCAAAATCAGTTTTTGCTCTTGAATAAATGACTATAAGTGACCACCAGATCAAGGTGCAGGCATGGTATATTCAGGAATTGTAGTCGAGAGTTCTAGCTTTTTAGGCTAGTTTAAGCCTAAGGAAGGAAGGTTCTGTAACCTTTTGTTTCTTTTCTAGAGCTTCCCAAATATTGCAAAAAACGCGACTTTTTGACACTTTGACCTAATTTTTTTCTAAATCTGGAGTTGGTGGAAACTTTCTGCGTTTTGAAAATATTTTGAAGTGGATTACAAAATTTAAAAATCTTCAATGTGTTTGGCTGAGATTAAATATGTTGAGTTTTATTGAAATAAATTACTTCTAATGTAGCACGCAGAAATTTCATACACTCAGCGATGTGGGTGAGGGAAAACTGGTAAACAAATATCGCGTCCATAGATTAAAAACGGCTATTTAACAGAATATGGTTGGAAGAAGTTTTCAATCACGGCCGTTGTGAAGTTTATTTGGTGGTGTATGTTGAGCTGTGTGGGAAGTTCATAAATAAATAACTCAGTAACTTTGACGGCAGAAAATACTTCAATTCCAAATTGAATAATTCGGTTTCGCTGTCAATATTTCAAATGCATGCATATTAACAGAGCCAATTAGGATGTCATTCGAATAATCAAACAAACAGTTTCCCTGCATACATACATACATGTATATACTTGATACAAATTTTTATGCCTGAGTGTGCAGTTAAATTCAATGAAAATATAGAAATTCCAGTTAAGCGTTTAATTCAACGCACACTCGCGCAAATATCACGAAGTTGCGTAAAAGTGCAAAAATCGCTTTAAAAGGCATATTAAATCTACAAACAAACACAGAAATTCCACTCAGCTCGGCATCAACACATGTGAACATTCTATTACACACAAGAATAAAAAATTAAGAACCAAAAAAAAAAAATAAAATTTGTGTATTTTATTGAAAGTAAAATGCATTCAATATTGCATTCCATGGCATTTATGCGGTTATGCTGCGATGCTGCGCTATGCACGGGTGGGAGAAGAGCCGCATGTGAAAATACGGGATAAATACTTGCATATTGAGTTTTTATGCTCGAAAAAAATTGCCGGACTATTTAATTTTTTACCGCAGCGCATATATTTCTTCAACGTTATTTGGAGCGTAAATAAAGTGTGGGTCAGTTCGAAATTCAAAATAGAAAAAATTGTAGAGCAAATTGTACAGCACGGCACATTTTTTTTGCTCGCTGGCGAGGGGAACCGGAAAAGGAAAGAAAAATGCGATAAAAGCAGCAGTTTGTGGTCTTTCTGAATGACATTTTACGCGGCCAATGGAAGGCCTGCTTATATGTAGTACGAATGTGTATGTGCGTGCGCAGGAAGGGGCTGAGTATCAAAAGCTTGAAAAATTTTTGCCGAACATGCATGCACTGATAGTTACATTTGCAAATAGGAGTGTTGGAGAAAAAGTTGCTGTACCTGCAAATTAGGACAATTATTTTATTTATTTAAATTATGTATTTTTTTTAACATATGAGTATGGCGTAGAAAAAGTCTACGCGAAATTGTATGGACACTTTCCGAAGAGAACATGGGTCTAAAATCAAATTCGATCTGGCCAAAACTCCCGCCACGTTCCACAATACACTGTACGGCAAAATAGTCATAGGTAAAAAGGTAATTTCTCTGTTTTTGGCAGCTAGCCTTCGAAATCGAGATATGGGCCTTCGAAGTTCGAAATAGGAAAATCTAAAAATATGGGCGTAGTCCTCCTTTTGCTCTTATTTAAATGATATATACATTTTTTTGTGCAAATTTATATTACAGGTGCTATAAGGGGTCAAAGTTCAGGTCTTCGAAAAATGAAATTCCTTATATTTCTAAAAATTTTGAACTTATTTTAAAAAAATGTATTTCGTTGTAAAGGAGATTAAGCTCCCTTTCTTTCTATATGCATACTTGTACACTCGTATATAAAAATTTTAGAAAAACACATTTAAATGAAAAAATACCTGTTTTTATAAAAAAAAAATATTTTAAACAAAAAATTATGAACCGGTTTTTAAAAATTGGTATCGGTTAAAGGCGATTAAACCCCTTTTTTCTGAAATGCATATTTGTTGACTTTGTATATAAAAATTTGAGAAAAACCACTTTTAAAGCTAAAAATAACTTTTTTTTATAAAAAAAAATATTTTAAACAAAAGAATTACCAACCGATTTTTAAAAAAATTGGAACCGTTATAAAGGCGATTAAACCCCCTTTCTTCCGTCAGGCATATTTGTATATTTCGTAAATAAAAATTTGAGAAAAACACTTAAAAGAAAACATACAAATTTTTACTACTACGTCTATATTTTTAGGTTTTTAGTTATTTATATGCAATAATTAAATATATTTTTTTACCAAAGGTCTTATTTCGAACTTCGAAGGCCCATATCTCGATTTCGGAGGCTAACTTCGAAAAATGGAGAAATTACTTTTTTTACATATGACTCAATCTCTTAAAAAAAGTTGGTTTGGTCCAATACCCAGCCGAGTGCTGTACAGTGTTAATAATGCAGGTCAACCGTTGAAAGAAAAAAATTGCTGGTGCCGAGATATTGTTAGTGGTTTGTATTGACAAGACCCCTCGGCGTTGGCAACGACAAACTTCCGAGTTCATATCTGCCATGGGAAAAACTTCTCAATAAAACTATATCAGGTTCGGAGAAAGGTTCTATAGACTATAGAAAGGACTATAGGTTCGTCCTCAAGTAGCATACCGTAAATCGGAGGAGAAGCTCGTCCAAGCACTAGTAAATATTAAGGGCAACATATTATATATGTATGTATATATAATAATGGCTAATGAGACATGTTTAAACCTTGTTTTCGGTCAATTCCCACGGGAGAAGTTTTCAAATAAAAAGAAATTCTGTAAAAGTTGACACAGTTGTCGAAATGCTATGAAATGATAAACGATTTGAGGCAGCCACGTTAAAACTCGACCGAACTTCTACATTGGGTCATATGAAACCAAAAATATGCTGGAAGGAGCGCATGCACAAAGTTAATTACCATTGTATCATTTACTCTAGGCCAGAGGTGGACAGCTTCGGCAGAGCATTTTTGTAGTGTGCGTGCGAACAAGTCCCGTGTGGGGAACTGGTGCGATTCCAGTACATTTAGACCCACTACTGGTTCGCAATAAATCTCTTTTGCATGCATGCAACTGGCGAATTTAACATGGCGATGTCCCAGGTAGCGTCAATTGCCACCCGCTGCATCCTTTTTCGATAGTTCCGAACTAGTCCTAATTCTATAGTTCAGAACCAGTTCTAAAATCGACAGGCGAAAGAAAAAAGTATCATGATTTTTCAATATTTTTGGTTCTTCCGTGTGTGCGATTTTAAGTTATTTTGAAAGAAATGTGTTTTCAATGTGAAATTAAATTTGTTTGAATTATTGTACGAAATGTACGTTTACATACCTTTGGCTGTAGCTCAGTTTGCAGAGGAGCTCGCTGTTATTGCTTCGATTCTAGAAATTCCACAAATTTTGGTTTTGAAAGCATCTGCGAAGTGCAGAATAGAAATGTATTTGAACAAAAAAGACGCCAACCACATAAATATCTATGTAAAGTAAACAAGCCCCCGCTGCATCCCTTTTCGAACTAGTTCCGAACTAGTTCTGAATTCGACAGATAAGCTCTAGTTTGTTCTGCATGCCTTTTTCTATAGTTCCGAACCAGTTCTAACTGTAAGGTACATCAAAGAGAATGTATCCGCGAGAACGAAGATGAAAATCCTCTCGGATTGCCAAGCGGAAATTCAGGCCCTCTTTCCTACATCTGTTAGATTTCAACTTAAGGATGAATGTAGGAGAGAGCAGGCCTACATTTCTGATCAATGGGCGCTTCGTTCAGGAAGATTAATACGAAAATTATCGAAATTCATCACTTAAAGGGAAAGAAGAGGTGCAACTGCACAGGATCTTACATGATTACCCAGAAGTTCTGGGTGTCCTACGACCCACTTAAAGCCAAAGCTCTCTTAGGAATGAGCAAAAAAGATGCCTACAAATTAACTGAATTATGCACAGGGCATTGCCGAAAGGATAGGACCGCCCTTCAATAGGTTCTGTCGCAGCTGCGATGACCCGGGCTTGAAACAGGCAGTCGAACACTTTCTGTGCGAGTGCCCAGCCCTCGCAAGGATGAGGCTAAGGACACTCGGCAAACCATTCCTGCAGAATATTTCAGAGTGCAGCTGCCACTCTCTGTATTAGGTTGTAGGTTGCACGAGTAGTTGCTAATTGCTTGTCACCAAGATAACAATCGACTTAAACAAACCAACCATAAGGCAAGTAACTAATCTGAAGTCGAGGTCTAAAAAACTACGAGAAGGAAATACATGCATCTATGTAATCAGTATAAGGTCATAAGCTAAAAAAGAATTATGGCTCCTTGGCACCAAAAACACTGTTGAACAGTGTAATTATTGTTTCACAATATGAAACCTTTTGAAACCCGCTGCAATAACTCTCACCTAACTGAAATTTTTCTTGCTTTTACGTTCGTACAATGGGGGATTAGCAATAACGTTTTTTTTATTTATTTACTTTATTTTTTTGCACAGTTTAGTAGATTCTACTTTAAACATACGTATATGTGAACCCTCCATGTCTATGCTCGAATATTTGATATTGCAAACTATACGTATTGATATTAAATAGGACATTGATAAATATCAAATGTTCATATAATTTTTAGCTAATGACTGCTGCTCAGGAATATTTAGCAATAACGAAACATTAACGAAAGGAGGGTAAGAAATTTCTTTAGTTTTGCTGACAAGAGGTAAAGGGCTATAATTTGATTGAATGCAACTGCTGGTTGATGTCCTAGTGAAATGCGATGGGGGGCCGACGTCTACTACAGCTGCATCAAGGCGAGATTCTTCAACATCTCGTTAACCTGCGCCTATGGCCCAAACGAAGGGAAGGACGATGCGTCCAAGGATATTTTCTATGAGCGCTTCGAGCGGTCATACGAGCGTTTCCCCTGTCACAATATCAAAATCGTTCTTGGCGATTTCAATGCCAAGGTGGGCAAGGAAAAGATCTTTGGCGCCACTATCGGAAAACTCAGCCTACACGATGAAACGTCCGATAAAGGACTGAGACTGATCGATTTCGCCAGGACCCGAATCATGATAGTATTTAGTGCTAGGTTCCAGCATGAAAAATCCATTAAGCAAATCGAAAAACGAGAAAACAAATCGACCATGTTCTGATATATGGAAAGGACGCTTCCAGTGTTTTAAACGACTCGGACCACTATCTTGTTGCAGCCAAGATACGCACCCGCCTCTATGCAACAAAAACTATGACCCCATTGCGAGGAAAGCTCAACGTTAAAAGGCTGCAAACACAACTGATGGCCAATTTATTCGCCACACGACTCCCACACTAACTCTCTGAGAACCGGCAAGTAGTGGAACCACATTTTTCTCTCATTAACAGGCTAACCTAATATTCACGCACGCCGCCAATTTACTGTCAAAAATTTCTCATGCACATACAACTTTTATGGGACCAACCGAAATTGAACGGCGTGCGTATGAAGCTAACTCAATTTCCAATTTTTGTTCTGCGTGATATTTTGATTTGACGTTTCGCTCAATGAAATCAAATGCAAACGCACGCAAGCCGATTTCGGGTGACGCAAAAAAACAAATTCCACGGCGTGCGTACCAAAACGTAAGCTGCGAATATTAGGTAAGCCTGTAGGTACCACCGATGAGGAGTGTGAAGAAGCTGCAGTTGCCGTGTACAGGGCAATGCTGCGATCGGGCGCACCGCGAGCTATGCGAGACCGTTATAGGGAACTCAAGAGGGAATCAAATATATTTACCGCAATAAGAAGAGACATACTGAAATATGTGAGTTCGAAATGACGGCTGAGACGAAAAACGCCTGAAAATTTTAGCAGAGAGTTAGGCGACTTTCGGAGTTTTCAAGAACAGGGCGAACTCCTGTAGGAATAACCATGGCGACCTCGTGACCGATGTCCGGAACGTACCTAAATTACGGAGGAACCACTTTCTCATGCTACTGGATGGTTGCAGAACTGAAAGTTGTGGAGAATGCGAACCCGATCCCCAGAAAAATTCGATGTTCCACCGCCTGACCATGACGAGGTACGAAGAGCAATTACGCGGCCGAAAAACAACAAAGCTGACAGCCTGCCAGCTGAGCTTAACGAATATGACGGCGAGAAGCTGATAAGGTGCATGCATCAACTCTTATGAAGAATATGGTCAGATGAACGCATGCCAGACGACTAGAATTTAAGTGTGCTCTTCTCAATCCACAAGAAAGGTGAAAGCATAAGTTACAAGGTCCTATCGGTCGTATTGTGTGAAAGACTGAAGCCCACCGTCAACGAACTGATTGGGCTTTATAAGTGTGACTTTAGACCTGGCAAATCCACCATAGGTCAGGTATTCACAATACGTGAAATCCGTGGAAAATACTCGCGAGAATAGGATTGACCCGCACAATCATTTGTCGATTTCGACAGCACGAAAAGAAGTTGCCTTTATGCCGCGATGTTGGAGAAGATAATAAAAGCTGCAGAACTAAACGGCTCATCGACATTATCGGTAACAAAAACAGCGAAGCCTGTTCTGCCATTCCAAGTTTGATAAAGACGGCAAGCGAAAGGTGTAGTGGAAAACGGGGACAAGACGAATTATCTCATGTCATTAAACAAACAATCAGCGCATTTGCGCCTTGGCACCTACGTCACTATTGACAGTTATAATTTCCAGAAAATAGTGAATTACTTTTACCCGAGAACCAGCATTAACACCGATAATAATGTCCAAAATATGTAACTAAAAGTACATAAATCTAGAGATATAGATAGTTTTATAAAAGTTCATTGATGTTGTAATTTGTTTTCAGTAAATCACCCCTTACAGCATCTACTCCACATATCTGCCGTAATAGAATTTTACAGATGTAACAAAACACTTCGAAATCAAATAGCAGTAACACAATAAATCATAAATGGCACAAATAGTTCCATCTATTGAATCGCGAAAATTGTCAATCCTTTTCATTCAAAACGTGCATTGCGACACATTTCGGAAGCTTTGATTGTTTGTTTACATATATGCATGCATACGTACGTATGTACATATGTATATACCAAAAGATGCTGCTTCGTTTGCTTTCTACGTGTATGTAAATACATATGTACATATTGTTGCAATATAAGTAGTGAAGTGACAGTCATTGATATCTAAATTAGGGTTGTTGCGAATATTCGTATTTGCATTCGAAACCACAGCTTCCTCATTAATTATAACATTGGTTTTCGCGTTCGCAATAATCGATGCGGAGCTGTTCAAGTGCTTTTATGAAACGTATGTTTTAGGAATGTAAATTTTTTCGCTTTTTACGATCCCGGGATTTTCTGGATGTCGTTATCACAATCCGGGGATCACTTTGTTATTTCAAAGATATGATTAATTATTTAAAAAGTTCAATGTAAAGTAGAATAAAAATAAAAAAAACGAAAGAGAAAATTTCTTTAGAATGTAAAAAAAAATTAAAATTTTTGGATTCACAAGGACGAATATGTAATTTTTGATGCTGATAAAGTTAGAAGGACGAAATTTGATGATGTTGTCGAGTTTATATAAGTCCTTAAAATATATTTTTTTCAAAAACAAATTTTGCGAAATTTCATGGATAAAATTTGAAAAAGAAATTTTCAATACTTACCAGTCCTTATGCACTAAAAAATTTAAGCTGATTAAATTCTACAGAACTTCCTCTTTTATTTGATACCCATACTTCTTCTCTAAGCGCATTTTAATGAATTTTTTAAATCATTTTTGAATTACTGACGTTAGAGTGCAAAACTAAAAATGCAATATTACTATATTTAGCCCATGGTTTCGCGAATATATTGATTTTTGTGTGTA
>NW_016170436.1:0-15818 GCF_001687245.7 Rhagoletis zephyria
TTATTTTCCCCCATACAAAATCGACCCAGCCTAATACATATGTATGTACGTACATGCATATACATATGTATGTATACCATCTGCTTTTGCTTAAGGTTTTATTTTTCGTCTTTTTTCTATCTACATCCCTACCTCTACCCCTGTTCGTTCTAATTGTATTTATGTTATTTTGTTTTTCTTTATCGTCATTATTATCTTTATACTCTATCGATAACATCCAACAAAATATCGATAAAAAAACCGATAAAAATATCGATAACAAAATCGATTACAAATTCGATAGCAAAATCGATAATAATATTGGTAGCAAAATCGATTATAAAATCGAGAAATAATCGATAACAAGAATCCTTTAGAAAAGCGATAAAAATATCGGCAACAAAATTGATAAAAATTACGATAAGAAAATATATAAAAATATCCATAATAAAATCGATAAATAATCGATAACAAGATCGACTAATAATCGATAAAAAACTCGATAAACAACCGATAACAAAATCGATAAATAATCGGGAAAAATCGATAACAAATTCGATAAAATTTCCAGTAACAAAATCGATTACAACATCGATAACAAAACCAATAACAATATCGATAACAAAATCGTTAAAAAATTTGATTTCAAAATCGATAAAAATGGCGATTATTAATAAGCTCTGAAAACATTGATCGCAAAATCGATAACAATATCGATAAAAATTTCGATAACAAAACCGATAAAAATATCGATAGTAATCGATATGTCCCGAGAATTCCTTTTTTGCTATAATTACCTTTATTTTAGTCTTTCTTCATCTATCTTCATTTTTACCTTTATCGGCATCCTTATCCTCATCTTTATATTTATCTTTGGTTTTACTTTTATTTTTATAATTTTCTTCATCTACGTATTCCCCTCCACCTTTGCCCTTATATAAGTAAAGTGTTTAAATTTACCTTGGTCTTCAATTTTACCTTTATTTTTACGCATATGTATTTGTTTTTGTTTTTATCTTTAACTTTGCTTTTAGCCTTTTCTTTATCTTTGTACCTTTACTTTTTTCATATATTGGTCTTTTTCTAAGTGTTATTCTTTAACCTCTTATTAGCAAGTTTTTGTTAAATTAATACCATGTGCATACAATCCAGAAGCACTTGTTTCAACCCCAACCATTTCCGCTGCTCTATTTCCGTGTGCGATTTCCGTTGAATTTGCCAATTTACTCCCAACCAACCAACCGCCGCTAAAAAAGTTTCACTTCAAAAATAAAATATTTCAAAACTTTTTTGAAGAAATATATTTAGAGCACCATTTTATAGCGAGCTTTTAGTGATTGATGTAAATTGAAAAACCATNCTTTTTTGAAGAAATATATTTAGAGCACCATTTTATAGCGAGCTTTTAGTGATTGATGTAAATTGAAAAACCATAACGGCATTTACGGGGCGAGAGATTATAAAGATAGTTGTTGTTGTATTATGGAACGAATTTCCGTCATCCCTTGTCAAATTTGGTTTGGAGACAAACCGGTTTCGGCGTTGTGCCATCTTCAGTGTCATTTTTCTGACACTGAAGATGGCACAACGCCGAAACCGGTTTGTCTCCAAACCAAATTTGACAAGGGATGACGGAAATTCGTTCCATAATACATCATACACCCACCCTGTCGGAAACAACAACAACCAAAAAGGAAATAGTTGTTGTTGTTATATTAGCACACGAATTCCCCAAATTACTTTATTGACAGTCTTTGGCCTGATATAAATCTGGGTCTTTCCGGTTGTGAAGACCATTGTCGTGGGCCGTTTGTAAAGATGGTGATTGTCTCTCAGTCACTTATAGCTTGCCTGTCTGTGCGACCTCCCTTACATTTCTATGTAGAAGGTGGCTCTGTCTGCAACCACATTTACAAGCATACTACCAGCCGCTATTTTCACACTCACTTTTGTTTTCATATCGCTTGCTTGACCTTGGAAATGGGTGGCAGCACTATATATAGGTCATATATTTGTAGTCCTTAGCACAATATTTTTCTTAAATTCTTGGAAAAAGTTTGTTTTAAGGTCGATATGATCTTCCAAAAGAGATTCTATATACTTTTCATTTTCGTCGCAATTTACCACATACATACATATGTACGTATGTACCTAAATGTGCATTGGGATATTACATCCACTCAGCGGTCTGTTTCTATTTAAATATGTACACTTTATACATACCTATGTACATATATTCATACATATATCCATACTTATGAGCATACACTAGCGATCAAAACTGAGTGCATGGTGATTTTCGTCGAATACACTCGTCCGCAAATTTGTGTTTTTTTTCCCACGAATGTACCTATCCAATTCCTGTGTTCAATCGCCCACTGATTCCGAAGATCGAGCAAATTTTGNTTTCGAGATATTTTCAATTTACCGTTATTCAGCTTAAAACAAAAAGTGGTTCCACTTAATCACGTACATACATATGTACATATATCTTACGAACCAATTTAACAATTTTAATAAGAAGTATGGCAAATGAAAGCTAACAAAATTCTCCAGAAATCGTATATACATAGCTTATCGATAAGCCTAATGGTTTCTGGGAAATTATTTAATAATTCCAGATATTTGAGTTTTTTTTATGAAAAAGTTATTTAAATAATGATTATAATTTTTTTAATTTTTGCTACAGCCTGTCCTGGTACAAAAAAATTAAGGTACTACTGAAGAAAAGCAATGAGTGGTGAAATGAAAATGCGCAACCTTTTTATTACCTTCCTTTTATTAGCTCGGGATTTAACTATGTAATATTAATGCGCATAAAAGATGCAGCGATTTCTATTCTCAAGTTACATACCTGATGACAGTACGAATGGTAATTATAATAGGGAGGTTTTCGTTTTTTTTTTAACTGTAATTTTTTTTGTATGAAAAATTAGCGGGAAAGAATATTACTCATACGCCATGTACACTCCTTCCTGTTCATTTTTCATAAAAAACGCATGCGCATTTTCATTTGATCCCTTATTCTTCTTTTATTTAATATCGGTTTTCTTCATTATTTTTAAAATACAACAAATTTCCATAAAAATTTTAAACTTTGAAGCCGGAAAAGCCGCCTAAAACGTGCACTTATTTTACTAGAATTTCATAAGCCATTTAACTTCATATCCATAAAATTTGTATTCAGATTAAAAAATTCAAAATTTTGATGAAAAAGAAAATTTGTTGAATTTTTCTAAATTCTGTATAAAGTTTGAAGTTTGTGTTAGTATTTGCTTTTGGTTAAAGCAAGTATTTCACAAAAAATAACCATGCACGCAGTTATGATCGCCAGTATATGTACATATATATAGTATATGAACACAGATAATTTATAGGGCTTTTATGGCAAGCGCACGGAGTGCCGCACATCGACAAACAAGCGGATTCGAAACTCATGAACGTTCATCACGCGACTAAGCAGCATTGCTGAAAAGATTTGGATGCTTTGTGTTGATATTACGACTGAAAGGCTATTTTCGAATTTCATTTCTAAAATCTTCAACGGATTTTAAAAAATTTTTATTTGACAAAGTTACATACTTAGTATACATTCATACGTATGCACTTACAGTTACTCACAAAATTGAGCGTACCGCTCTTTTTTGGTTAATATTAGCAATGTTTTACAATCTTTTTGTTAATTTTTTATTAAAATATGGCTTAAATTTAAGCAAACCCCATTTAAAAAAGAATTAAACAGTGTTCGAAATTAAGAAAAATCTGCACAAGTTTCGCGAATTTTTAATACGAATTTTAAAAAGAATTCAGTTATGCAGTTTTATAGCCCATTAAATTAGCCATAAAAATTTTCAGAATTTCGTTTTATATAAAAAAAAATGCGAAGGACATTCAACAAAAAAATTCTCAAAAATCAACGCGACATTTGAACATTGAAATTGGCACACTATTATATTAAATTCGTTTTAGAAATTCGTATTAAAAAGTTCGCGATTTTGCTGAAGCTTGGAGCAATAATTTTCTTCTTGGATTTAAATGGGGTTTGCTAAAATATAAGCCATATTTTCAAACAAAATTAACAAAAAGAGTAAGAAACGCTACAGCTACTCAAAACCAAATGCTCTGTGGGTGTTTTTCTTCCCATATACGGCGACTTTGACACCACCATGATTGTGTTGTGAGGTCACAAGAATATTGTGCTATTGCGATGGGCTCAATCAATCAGGCATAATATAGAAAAATCAAAAAATATTCCGTTTAAGACATTGCATGTATGTATGTAATAGGTAAGCTAGGTTCTGAAAATATTTCTTGATATATTCTTAAGTTCGTGTTTGTAAATGAAAAGATGGATAATGATTTCTACATTGCTCACAAGTGCAAAAAATGTTTCTGGACCTTGGATTTAAACGAATAGATCGGCTGAAAAATTCCCCTAACTCAAGTTCCATTAAACACGCATGGCACTGAATGAAACAGGATGAGGCTGTTCAAGGCGCGTAATAAAAGCGGCAATACTGCAGCACTGATGAAAATTTGTAATACTGTTGCAACTTCCCAACTGATAAATCTTGCTAGTAGTTCACACCGAACGTGTTACTTTAATAATTCGCACAACACTGCGGTTGTGATTGCATCTCAAACAAGCCCGATATATGTCAATATAAACCGATAATTAAGATGGCTTTCTGAAAAGATGATTAGATATTGAATTAAAAACGCACTTTTGTAAAATCATTTTTCGCTATTTCCTAAACGAATAAAAGTTATTACTTCGGTTGAAGATGCATCAACTTCTTACCAATGTGACTAGTTATTAGCTTTAGGAAAATATCAAAGCAAAAATCAATCCATCATATTTTAAAAAAATTTTATTTATTTTTATTTTTATTTTTTTTTTGATATAGAAACTAACTAATTATTCTAAATGAACTCTAATAATATCTATAATATCTATAAAATATACTTGGCGAATTTCAAAACGTTGGTTGCCGTATATACTCTAGAAATTGTAAAATCCACAAAATATTAAGTGGTAAGGTGTTCGTGAACGCAGCTGTATGAATTGTACGTATATACATATAAGAAAATAAATTAAATTCAGTTGATTTTGGAATGAACCTTAATCTAAATTCGTCATTTGTATATAGTACGGCGCAAAATTTTAAGAGAATTTGTAGCGAAAAAAGCTTCAATTTGACGAAGGCATCTAAAAACAGGCTGCCGCTATAGCTAAAGTACGCGATGTTTGCCATCGATGTTTCCAATTTTCTAAAATTACAAAATTGACGATACATCGATGTCAGTTTCAACGATGTTTTAAATATCGAGTTTAATTTGACTCAGACTTGCTTTGGATTCAGCTTACCAATTATTTTTCTATATTTTTTTTCTTAATTGCCCATGAATTTTTTAAGGCCGGAAAAGAGGCGATTATCGTTCATCGACACAGACATGTATGTTTGTACAAGGACAGCATTCTTCAAGGCGTTAGTGATATTCCTATCAGCACACATACTACTTAAGCCTACAAATTGCGCATTTTGTGCTACCACAGAGATCTCAAAACTACCACCCCACTTTGAACCAAGTTTGTGGAGCCAACAAATCTGGGCAGCTGCCGTAAGTTCACATTTGCCATTGCGTTTAGATTGGTGAACAATTTTCTTACCAATTTTTTTTTGTCGTCTTCTCCATAATGCAGGGTATCCACACAGTGAATACTAGAGTGGTCCAATTTTTGTATGGGGAAAAAATTTTCATTCTAGAAAACGGGGCACCCCCTTAGTTTTTTCCTTTTGATATTTTTAATACAATACAGGGTGTACAATGACCTTGAAATGCCGTACTGGATCGCTGTGATATGCTATATATTCAGCCCAAACTATTTGATCTAGGCCCAAACAGTTTTTTAAAGTTTTTTTTTTTTATTTATACATACGAAATTCGTCATTTCCAAAACTTCAGTTTTCTCGTTTTTTAATACAGTTGTTGAGGTTTTAAGATTTTTTATGTAAAACTTCATATAAAATCATAATTTTCCATATTTAAGAAGTAACACCAAACTAGCAATTACTGTTGCAATTGAAACTTTCCATAAAAAATTTTTTAAGAAAGCTATCAACTCATAACTGTTAGAACGTGCCACGATCGTTCACGGTGTATATAACAAAGGAGACGCCGTCAGTGGTATCACTACTTGGGTTTTGCCGATTTTGCCAATCCTCAAGTAAATGTAAACAACGCCTCAGAAAATTTAAATGCACTGAATTTTCAAATTATCTTCTATGTATGGATGCTGGGTGTCTGCCTGTGAAGTAATAATTACAAAATCTAAAAAAAAAAATCAAAATTCTAGTTTCTTTGAATAACTGGATTTTTTATTTGCAAAATAATTCTAACTTTTGAAATCAGGTAAATAAAGTGCCTATGTACACAAGCTGGCTTCATGCATTTCTCCATTTACGCTTTGTTTGATTTTTGCCCTTTTGCAGATAAAAAATCTCATTGGCCGATTGTCTTCCCTGTGGCTAAACACACCTATTTTTACTGCCACTGACCAAGTCGATAACGGTATTTATTAATTAAATTGACTTGCCAGCCTTTGCTGCGTAGCGTGAAATAATTTACACACACGCAGCACCCCGCATACAGAAATAGAAAGTTAAAACTTTGATATGTATCTGTCTACAGTGACGAACATAAGTATTGGCACAGAGAATTTTTTGCAATGTATGCAGTTAAAAAACATAACATATACTTCCAGTGTACTACTTGTCGATTTTAGCGGGACAGTACCGATTTTTCATAGTTTCATCGATTAAATCCCGATTTTCAGTGTTTTCCTTATTAATTTAAGAATTTCCCTGTACTCTGGCCAAAAAAAAAATTATTTGTACAAACGTGGCAGTACTTTCGTTACGCCGTTAAGGTCGTAGAATACAAGCATAGCCAGCTATCGTATTTTCTATTATCTTTGATTATGTTTTCTTACTGGTACTCTCGCTATAGTGCAATCTATCATTCTTGTCTAAATTTTATAAATTTTTTTTTTATAATTAGTTTTATATTTTTTTTTTGTTTTAATGAAGCGATTCTAGCTTGAATTTAGTGAAATTATACAAAACAATACTAACTATCTAAAAAAAAATCATGGATATATAAAACATAAGCTGTAGCTACAGTGGCGAACATATAAATAGAGAAGAGATATTTTAGCATTCTTTAGCTTTCGATTCTTGAGTATCTAGGACGTTGGTTTCTGCTACATTTATTTTTGTAGAAGGTCTTTCTCATTTTCTCCATACAAAAAAATTTTAAACTTACTTTGTATGGAAGAAAATTTTTCGCGAATTTGTATATGTATATAAACAGTAGTTACGCTCCGTATCCAGATTTCATGTTTTTCAAAAGCTGTTAAACGTAAACGCAAAAAGCATAAAACGGAAAATGCTTTTTTTCGCTAAAAATTTCCACCACATATTGGTCAACCTATTCTTACTGGGATCAATCAATAGTATATTGATGAGTTTTAAAAACTGCTTAACTCAATAAAACTTTTAAATGAAAAATAATAGAAAGTTTAATTTTATTAATCTCTTTTTTTACTTATTATATTTAATTGTTTATAAACAAACTAAGTAGCGGAAAAAAATTTTTTCATTGAGAGTTCTTATTTTTGCGACCGCTAAGTGAAAACTTAAGATAGAGGGCTGAAATTTTTCCATGATTATTTTTTTTGTACCCGACAACGAAATTCTTATATAGGACCGAAAAACAATCGTTTTATTTGACACAGTCTAGTGTGGTGTGTATAAGTTTTTGCGAAATTTTTCAAGTTTTTTCTCTTTATTTTTTTTTTTTGAATAAAACTGTATTAACAGTGTTATGTCTTTTTATTCTAAAAGTAAAATTGTATTGGTCACTTGAGTCCAATTTCGGCCACACCAATCTAGTCACTGTAAATAAACTACAACAAAAAATAAATAAAATAAAAACAAAATCTCTAAGCTTTGTGCAAATTTGAGGAAAATTCATTAAGTTTGTATACTAATTTGCAACTTTCTAATCAGATTTATTTGAAAAATTCACTGGGCTATAAAAATGTATATTACGAATTTTTCTAAAAAATCTGATTAGAAACTAACAAATTAGTATGCAAATTTATTGAATTTCCCCAAGATTTGCGCAAAGTATAGAGATTTTATTTTCATGTATGTATTTCGTTGTAGTATGAACTATTTTTTTTATAGATAATTAGCGAAAAGAAATTGGAATAAAAAACTTTGCATGCACTGCGAAAAATGCTCTGTGCCAATACTTTTGTTTGTCACTGTGTGTACGTACTTATGTATTGTGCGCAGGCTATTTGATTATTTTATACACCCTCATGGCAGCTGACAAATGACACTCGTCGGCAAAATAAACAAACAGACCAGCAACCCACTAACTGACCAAGTCACTAAGTAGTCTTCACGTCATGCCAACAAACTGTTACATACTCAGCATTTTCCGCTAGATTTTCCCAAGCACGCTGTAAAATATGTCAGTGTGTTATCTGGTCGTGCCTCTCGTCGTTTCCAGTTTGCTGTTCGGTCGACATTGGCTGACAAACAAAATCTCCGCTGCATTTCGTTCCTTCTTGTTACTTTAATCGCCTACGACGCGCGTTTACAGTTTTCACGGAAATTTTAAGACGATTTGTTCATATTAAATATTTTCATTACCTTGCGATACAAAATTTAAAAAAAAAAATCTGTGCTTTGAAAAATATTAATAAACTTGAATACAAAACTAGTGTACCGCTGAAAAAAAAACAAAACATATACAAATAAAAATTATATAGAACTTTCGACGTAGAGCAAGTTTTAGAGAATTTCACAACAGTGCAAATAAGATGCGTAAAGCGATTACTAAACGCCTTTCTATTTCCATACAGGACGAAAATCGCTGCCTACTGGATCGTTTGATGCGGTACAAATCGAAGGATGCCGACAAGTTAAACGAAGAGAACGAGAATTTCCTAAGGTGAGTTAGTATGATGTGTGGCCCGTTGTTAATTGTTCTTGTTTTGTTGCTGTTGTTGTTATTTGAAATTGGAAAATACAAAAAATTGATTTTTGCGTGTGAAATTAGCTTATTAATTGCAATTTTTGATTTTGAAATATTTCCTTAAATATAAAAAATTTCCCTAACTCATAATAATACTTTATTCCCTTAATATATATTTTTTAAATTTTTTTTTACGCAAAACTATTCAAAGAATAATCAACTGAATAATTTTATAAACGGATAAGTACTTTTTGGCTCTTATCATTTGGTTGATGGACACACCATTTTTTAATCCACTATCTCATCACTTGGGGTTGGTGGAAAAAAGAAACAAATAAATAAAACATAAAATTGCAACAAATTGGTGTATCCGAAAATTAACATCAAGCATTTTTGCTCACTTAATTAAACATATAAATATTAAAACAAAAAAATTTTATTTCGTTGTGTGCGCGCCATTGGCTACATCTTTATTGGAGACAAGAAAAACAAAAATAAAAAACTACATCATGTGGAATGTGATCTTATGTGGAATGCATTTTTTTTATTCGCTCATAGACTTTGTGTATGTGGCAGTATAATCCAAATATATACTATATGGACATATTTATTTATTTTTTGAGTAGATTTGCTTTGTGGGTAATGCGTAAGACTGATTTATATGTATATGTGTATATCCTTATTTATTGCTAAACAACAAACTAAAATATAAAAAAAGTAAAAGTAGCTAGTGTGCTTTTTTATGAAAGTTTTAATATTTGATATTATTCCGACAATAAATAATAACAATATTAAGAATATCGATCCCTTTGCACGAAATTATCGCATATAGCATTTTTTCGAAATTGACTTTTTGATGCAAATTTGTTCTACACCCCACAACGCATCACCTGGTAAAATATTGTAGATGAACGTAGTAAAAATATAAAATTAAAAAAAAATCCAAAAAGATTTGAAAAGTAGAAAAAACGATCTCCTGTAAAATTGGGTTTCTGGCGCATACGATAATTTTGCGCTAAGGAGTCGATATGAATAACAAAAAATAAATCTAAGTTCTTAATTACTTAACGGGGTGATTTTACCTCAATTCCAACATCGTGTAGAAATATATTCGAGTGTTTGGAATTTCTAGTAAATTTAAGTATTCAGCAGAATAAATGATAATAACTTGGGTTTTATTTATTCACAGCATCAGCAAATATTTGTCACTGCTCGTGTTTTTTAAATTAAGCGCATTTGGTAACACACATTGTCAGTAAATTATCGAAGAAATTACCCATGCGATTATCTATCATTTGGTGACGGCAAAAAAAAAATCAATACATTTGAATAAATGTGAATTGCAAAATCTAGTAGTATCTTGGCTTCGGTAGCACCTTTCGTTTGAACACTGCTGCGCCACCTATCGGACCCATTTTAGGCAAAATAATTTTTTATTTGCGTAGTCATGTTTTGAATTTGAATAAAATCGTGCCATAAATACGCTTTTTACAGATGTCCCGAGTACGCCGCCACTTTTCGGGTCAATTTTCAAATTAAATATTTTTTTTTTTTTTTTTAGTGGATAATACCTGATTTGCATTTCAACAAAATCGGACTCCAAATATGGTTTTTAGAGATATCTCGACTCCAGTGCCATCTATCGGAACTTTGTTTGCCCTGTGAACAATACACTCCAGTATGCTCTAGTCCAGGGTCGGCATTCTAACACATTGAAACGATTCAAAACTGAGGCTGTGTGCGTTAAATGAACTGCTCAGCTGCCGCTCTTCGTATACGTGTGAAACACACATGTGCTCAGAGACCACTGCTCTAGTCTATGAAATACATACAACATATACACACATAGGTAGGTACTGTTTGGAAGTATCGAGCACTTTTGAGGATCCACTTCTTTGGTATCGATACTTTTAAGCATCGGGTATTTTTGAGAGTACTGAGTTTTTTTAAATATGTACTTGTTGGTAACATTTCAATGCTTATTGTAGAAATCTCACAATCTGGCAGCACTTGATTCAAATTAGTGTTGTACTTGAAAACTATCAAAACTTCAAATTGAGTACAATTATTTCTGAATACCGGTACATGTAAATAAAACTCAGTACTCTTAAGTATCTATTCGACACTTATACTGAGTTCATTGAATCGATCCTGAAAACAGCATTTTTGAGTACTGAGTACTTTAGAGTTCTCTTGTCAGTACTGAGTACTCTCGAGTTCTTTTTGAGTACTGAGCACGGACCAAATTTGGTCCATTTCTTTTCGTTTGGTCCATTGGTCCAATTCTTTTTAAAATGGTCCATTTCGCAAGCCTTTGGTTAGGTTATTATGACCGTTTCACTTCATGCAATAAATTTCACGTTTTCAGTTTTTATACCCGAGCGCACTTGTAAAATGGCTGGCAAAAATATGGAAAGGTAGCAAAACTTTAATCATATCGTTTAGCACATGAAAATAATATTCGATTGCAATCGAATAAAGTTCTTTATGATACTGATGTATCAATTTTGCCGCTACTCGACCAATTTCCTGCATTGGTAAATGATGCAGACATAATTGAATATCAATTTCGCAAATTGAGGCTGAGTGAAGGTAACTTCAAAAACTGTACCAATATTGAACGCTTTTGGGATGAAGTAAGTTTATTAAAAATGGATTGGGTGAAGCGGCTTTTGGAGAATTGTGTGATTTACGTCATAACATTTTTAGTCTGCCTCAAAGTTCCGCAGCAGCTGAGCACATATTTTTTGATTTAGCATTAATAAAAACGAAATTAAGAAACAATTATAATTTAAAATTTAAAAGAAAATAATGTTAATATTATACAATTGTAATGCACATTGTATGCAATATAAAAAAATCGTTATAAAAACGGAATTGGTATATTTTCTTGATAAAGAGGAATAAACTCGACTCAATCTCCCGATGTAATAAAAATTGGTAAATTTTTTACCATTAGGTAAATTTTTTGGTCCGACAAATTAAATGGAAATGGCAACCGTGATACTGAGTTCTTTGAAGTATTCAGTACCGATACTTTTAAAAATCGAGTGCGGTCGATCCTTTTGAGAATAGAGTTCTGAGTACTTTTGGTATCGATATTGCCCAACATTAGTACATAGTACCAACACACGTATATTGTATGTATACGAAGAAGAGCTAACAAAGGTAGAAGGCTTCCGGTTCTATGCGCTGGTAAGACTAAATATTCACCCAGCAAGGACTGCTGTGTCAGCGATTGAATCATGGTTAGGTCGTTTCTTTGCATTCGGTATCAATCGTTTTCAAACGCTTCAAATTCGAAAAAGTTATTTGATTTCAGATTTTCAGAGAAATCCAACATTTTTCCCCCCATACAATCATAGGGGTCGTTCCATCTCAAAGTTTGCGGTAAAGCTCACAGGGATTGATGTATTATGGATTGTTCCTTGAACAATTTAAGGAGACATGTATTTTTCTTTTTGCTCAGATATTCGAATTTTTCGAATAATGATTTTTTCTTTTTTAATACGAAAGCTTATTTTTCCCTCTCTTAATAGCTACTTTTGATGAAATCGCTTATAACTGCCACGAAAAAATCAAGCATTTTAACGCTTTTTTTAAATTAAAGATATTGATCTACTGAATCGATCTAGTGAACTAAACCTCAGTAGTTTATTAATAATTAACTACTGATAATAAACAAGATTTTTTTTTTAAATTGATTTTTTTCAAATTGTCACATCTTTTTTTCTAAGTAAAAATTTTTTTCGATATTAAAAAATTGAATATCTGCTTTTGAGATTAAGAATTTTTTTTAATATTTGTCCCACTGCCAATCTGTTATTTTAATTTACTATGAAAGAATAAACTTTCCGCATGCTTTTCCCATTTCCCAATAAAGATTGACTTCTACTTTGAGGCTTCGTCCCATCCATTGAAGCATGTGGTAGTCAACTTAGAATTTACATTATTTAGGGCCAATTTCATGATAAAGCTAAAGAATATTTTAAAATTTAAAGGGTTCTTTATTTTGCTGATCGATTTCATAAAGCCACTTTATAGATAAATGTGCCCTTTAGTTAAATACCCAAAATGAAAATTTAAATGACAAAGGTCCCTTTTGTAGAAAAACAAATAAGTACGTCATTTTCGTAGCTATAATTACATATTTATGACAAAGAGGTAATGCAATTTTGCATAGATCAGCATTGCCAACTTTATTTCCATTTAAATAGATCTTTTGTTATTATTCAATTGCCATTGTATTATGACAACACTTCTTGTTTAAAGTACATTTAAATAACACTTTAACTAAAAGGAAACTTTTGCAAAAGGAACTTCAAGTGTTTTATTGTGAAATCGGCCAATAATAGCCAGAATATTTTAATTACATCATTTTTCAAACGAAAGTAAGTATGTATGCTTGGTTGAATGTACATAAATATGTACATAGTATGTGTGTTCGTATGCATGATGGAAGCCAAGTGTTATTGCATGTTGTAAAAATATATCAAATGTAAAGCTTTCTACTCAATAATAGCTTCATAATCACACATGCATGTATTGGTGTCTTGTTTATTTTATTTATTTATACGACTATAATATTTTCATTTAAATAGCATTAAGATTGTTCTGAAAAATGTATTGTTGTGAATAAAATTGGAACTTTGCAAGCAGCCCATCGAATGCAAGACGAAATCATTTGAACAAAAGCAAAAAAGTTAAAATTAAACAACATATTAATAATGGAAAAAATAACAGCACACATTCACAAAAGTAAAAATTATTTGCATCAGCTTAATCAAATTCGCCTATACTATCGACATCTCAGCCCTCGATACTCATCATTTGATTGGCTCACTCACTCACCTTCCTGTCACACGTGTGCCCAACGCTTAATGGCTTAGCAAAGTACTACCAAAATACACTCTTAACTGCAGAATAATCAGAGAATAAGAAAATGTCAAAACAAACAAACTCACTTTTGTAAAAAACAACAACACAAGTAACGCTGATGATAGCCATCAAATGCATCAAAAGACCACCAAAAGAAAATTCAAAAAGAAAACCAAAATCTCTTTTTTTTTAAATATTTTGCAAACGTACCGAAAAAACAACTATTTTCCTTTTCTTCTTCTTTTCTTTTTGTTTTCGATATCATATCACAAATTGTGCACTCCCACTTTTAAATATCTAGAAAAAGACTGCCGTCAATTTTCAGAAAACGTTCGGACAAATTGAAACGCGATCTAGAAGACGCCGTCCGTGAACCCAACTCACAACATCGCAATTCGGGTAGTCCATCACAACTGGGCGACGAAGGCGACTGTATCTCGTTGACTGGCGGTAATAACGGTGCCGTTGGCGGGGTAGGTGACTACTACAATCTCGCTGAAATGTTGGGACCTCTACATGAACCAAATCTCAATCCGTGCTTAGTGTCTTCCTCAATACCAACAACAATATTTATGAAATTCGAAGCGCACGACAACGAATCGCATGCGGTGCGTTGGAGCCCAGTGGAGCGGCTAGTGGCGACCGGTGGTGGCGATCGTAAGGTCAAGACTGTGGGATGTGGCGAAAGGTAGGCGCAGCAGTTGAAGTCATACAAATATTTAATTTTTCTGCTCTTACAGTTGCGCAGGAACCACGCGCCGTTTTGGGCGGCAGTAGTGCCGGCATCAATTCCGTGGACTTTGATTCGACTGGCACTTATATACTGGCACTTCAAATGATTATGGCGCTCGTGTGTGGACGGTGGCGGATAGTCGATTAAGGGTAAGTCAAAATGGAGAAAATGCACAAAATGTCAATGACAATAAAAGTGCCAAACAAAACAAAAATAATATTGGCGATAATAATACAAATAAGACGTGCGCCGTATGTGGCAACTGTGCACTGGATAGTCTGATGTTGAACGCTGATAGTCAGCATTTTGGTAGCGTTTAAATAAGCATCGCATGTAGACAAATTAAGAAATATAGCGAATAATATCTATTTTTGATTGAAGTAAAATTAATTTTGGTTACGTACTCAAAAAATGTTGGGCAATTTACCATAGTTATAAATTTTTTCTTGAAAAAGAGAAGTGTACACTTCTTTTTTATTTAAGGTAAACTGAAAAATAAACGCTTTATATGCAAAAAATATACCATAAACAAAACTGCCCAATGTAAATAAAACTTTTGTACTAAAAATATTTTTGTATCTTTGCTTTTAAATAATACCCTTAGAAATAGAATTTGTTCAAAGATCTTGCCTGCTTTGACGTTTATATCGACATTCTTTCCTAATAGCGGTGTAAATTATGTTCATGAACACCATTAACTATGCTGCATGAAAATTTTTTAATGAAAATTACTACATACGAAACTTGGAGGAATTCCTAAAAGGTCCTGAAGAATATATATCAGTGATGAAATTGGAGGTTAAATTATACTTTTTTGGTACATTTTGGATCTGAAACATTGGTACTACATCAACATTTTTGATAAAATTTTGTCAAAATATGGCATTGCGCTAAATTCCGTCGAAAGATTCTTCTACATACCTGGAAATTTAAATTTTTTGTGTATAAAAATGTAATAATCTTTTTCTACCTCACACAAGTAAATGTGTGGTGCTTATTAAAATCGAATGACTTGCTAAAATCAGCAATCAGTTTCTGTAATAATAGAAACAACTATTGAACCGGTTAACGTGGTCCAATGCTATGCGGTAACATACATAAAATAACCTCCTCCTTTTTTGGAAGTCGGTTAAAAAAAACAAAAAATTAAATTGGGAATGGTCATATGAAAATGATT
>NW_016170437.1:0-15817 GCF_001687245.7 Rhagoletis zephyria
AGTTCAGTGAAGGGGAAGTTACAAATTCTTATAGCGTTTTCTTTTCTCGAAATAATGTTGCATTTATTCTGCCCTGCGCCAGGGCTGTCAAGTTTCCGTGTTTTTTTCTCAGCATCTTCGCATGCATATTGCGTGCTCTTTCTTTAAAATGTTGCACTCGGATAATGTTGCCATATAAGAAGGTGGCATCTTTTTTTCGAGAAAAGAAAACGCCTTAGTAGCAGCAATTTGCCAGCAAGAAAAACAGCTGATCAAAGTCAACTTATTATAACTTCAAATGTGTGCGAAGAAAGCAAATATGTACTAATTTTCTAACGTTTGCACTATGGTCAATAACAGTGGTTTCCAACCTATAAATCGAAAACTTTTATGAAAATGTTATTTTTTAGAGCTCTTTAAATATATTTATTTTTTAATGAATAAGGCCATAAATATGGACATACTTGTACATATATAACTATGTACAGGGTGGCGCCGAATGAGCTATATGGTTTAAATGGTTTATAACTTTTTTATTTATGCGATAATAATTTTTTTAAATACAGTATATTATTGGAGAATTTTTTGCAATTAGCTTTGAAAAATTATATCCTGTAAGTGATGTCCATTTTCTGCTTCGCACATACGTGCTCTTTTTAGCATATTTTCCATAACTTTTCGCAGAATTTCGGGTGTAATGGCCATGATTTCATTTCGAATGTTGGTTTGGAGTTGGAGAATGGTTCTTGGTTTGTTAACGTACACTCTTTCATTCAAATATCCCCAAAGAAAACTGTCAGGAGCTGTTAAATCTGCTTTTTCACGGAAACGAATGGCATATTCAAGCCGTTGCTGGTAGTCTGTCGTCTTCAACTCTGCACAAGTTGAACTTTATATGGGAACAAGTCTAATGTCATCAAAATTCTCTGCAGCGACCGCAGTGATAGACCAAGTTGTGTCGAACGCCTCCTTGTTGATGTTGATGGACTACGCTGCACGCTCTCCCATACACGTTAAATAATTTGAGCAGTGTGCACGATAGGTGTTCTTCCGGCACCAGGAAGGGTTCTTACAGACCCATGTTGACGAAAATTTCCAATCAAATGGTTTATTGCTGACGCTGTGGGTGCAATGCGCACATTAAAATGACGACGATATGCACGCTTTGTCAACACAATAGACCGTTTCTTTAAAAAATAAAATTCAATTATTTGTGCACGTTGTTCGATCGTGTAATGATTCATACTTAATTCCCCAATTCTTCACAAATTTCTGAAAAAAAAATTAAAAAATAATAATTAAAAAAGTTATAAAGAATTCAAACCATATAGCTCATTCGGCGCCACCCAGTATATTTATGCTACGTCAATGTATATACATTTATATATATGTATGTATAATCTTTAATCTGATAACATTCCCCAGTTTTTTAGTTGTAGTCTATTCAACGTACTTACGTACATACATATGTATGTACATACAGGCTTTAACTTGAACAACACGTCAGCCAAATAAAATTTCTTTTAATACTCGGCTGGTTAGGCAACATTTCGCATTGTGCGAAGCTGTTGTACATGGATGCTTACATACATACATATGTACATACATGAGGCCAAGACTATAAAGTATGTTGAAGTATGTACATATGTATGTATGTATATGTACCTATTTATATGCGTCCAGCTACATAACAAAATTAATTTAAAATTACAACTACACCTTTTTTCAGAATAAGCGCATTTCAGAAATTATTATTCATTTTGTACATGGCAATGTACCTGTTTATCTATATACCCATGCATGTACATGCATATGTATGTATGTATGCAAAACAAATTGCACTGAAAAGCTGCCTGCCTATATAGTTTCTCAATGAAAATGTGTTGCCGCAACTGTTAGCTGAAATATACAGTATCGAAAATATAAGTACGGTAGAGGCATTTTTTCATTATTCGGTTATTTCCCTTTCTTTTATTTAATGTTTATTATTTTTTATGAAAGTGTAGCTCGTTATGAAAATTTGCCAAATTTTCATTCAAATTTTACGCTTTTTATTTAGATTGTTTAGAAACATTCTCAGTAAACAGCTTTGTAGCTTATTAAATTTTAGTACAACAAAGTGCAAGTTTGAAGCAGCTAGGACTTATCGTTGATTTTTGGCAGTTTTTTTTGTATCTACATACCGAAAAAAAAATTCAAAAACATACTACTTGTATGGAAGGAAATGCGCGGATAAAAAATTGTGTGGTTTTCAAAAAGAAATAAAACGCATATATTTTAATGTTATGGCCAAGAATTTAGCTTATAATAAAGCTAAGATAAGGGTTTGCCATTATGTTTTAAAAATGAATTCGGGCAAGTGACCGCCGCGGCTGGCTCGAATAAATTTCAGCCGAGAAGCCCAATTTTCGATCACTTTTTGCAGCAATTGGGGCCGTATGTCAGCAATAACGCACCGAATATTATCTTCCAAGGCATCAATCGTCTCGGGCTTATCTGCGTAGATAAGCGACTTCACATAGCCCCACAAATAATAGTCCAGCGGTGTTAAATCCCACGATCTTTGAGGCCACGCCACAGGCCCACGACGCGAGATAATGCGCTCACCAAAAGATTCCTTCAATAAATTGATGGTTTCGTTGGCTGTAGACATGTAGCGTCGTCTTGTTGGAACCAAAGGTCGTCCATATCAAAATCGTCCAATTCAATTTCCCCGTTCCCCATTAACTGTAACATTATGGCCGGCTTCATTTTTGGAGAAATAGAGCACACGCATTATCCACTAGAGTAAACGGGGTGCGAAACCGATCCATGGTTGCTCGAATTACCGACTCTGCTGGGCGATTTTGTCGACCGAATACTGGACGCAGCGCGCGATGCGCCGCGCGAACTGAACCATTATTTTGGTAATAAATTTGCGCGATTTGCAAACGTTGTTCCGGAGTAGGTCTGTTCATTATGAAATGGCAAACCAAACTGAGTATAAATCAAGTAACAGCTGTGAAAAAGACCAACTCCGAAAAGAGTATTGCCTCATTGAAAACCACACGTCTAAAAAACACCCTTTATTATTTTCTTGTTAATTGTGCACAATAGCCAGAGCAACCGCAGTGATGTCAAGTCGATGCTTATCGAAAGTGTGCTGCGTAATTTACTTTAAAAGAACTAGCGCGAAATTGGCTTATTATTTGAGAATTTATCTAAATGATTCCAATTATAAAATTGTGATGTAGCTTTATTCGAATTGTAATACACATTTCATTTTATCTACCGATTCAAAAGGATCACTCTTTGTAAATTTTAATAGGAGTTCATTCAATATTATCAAAATCACGCTCTACCAACTTAATTTTTACGTATTTCGTTTTTTTTTTTCTTAATTTAATAAAATACTTCTTCATATTTACGACTTAATTGCAGCTGCAGCCGAAACTAAATTTTAATTTGGTACTTAGCCATAAAAAGTGAAACTAAGGCGACTATGAATAGCTTTAGTTGCGATAGTTTCGACTTAATTGTGAACTAAATATCACTATGAATATGCGCCATAGAGATGTAACTCAAAATTTATGTATTTGGAGATTTCAGTATGCAATTAATATGGTTGATAAGTAAAATATCGCACACCGTCTTCAAAAGAGTCACAACTCAAAATTTGGCAGTTTTGAAATTATGATGTAAAAATGTACACAGAGCTTTTATTCACCTTTCAGCAAAAGCTAGTGCAAATTTCTGTTATAATTTGTTAAAAAAAACCCAAGGTAAAGTGGCCCTTTCCCATATGATTAGCATGTGCTACGAAATAGTTTTTCGCATTTTCTGACGAACGTATTATTTTCTGTTGTGACTCTTTTGAAGACGGTGTGCGATATGTTCAGTCTAACAGATAAAAAAATTAATTGAATAAAATATGACCTCTCTGCAGTTTTCACAAAAGTGAGATTCCTACATAAAAATCCACCTTAAACTTAACTGTCATCGATAATGTTTATGCTGACCTTGTATATCGTTTTTGTTTAGAAGAATTAACTAATGAATTTCACAGTTAAAATTTAAAGCAGTGATGACAGTTAAGCCTCAGATGGGTTCTAATATCAAAAAGTAGTTTTTGTCAAAACTGCATATGGGTCATACTGAATAGTATAAGCCCTCGATATAGGGCGTTCTTCAGCAAAATTCAGATAAATTTATTGGGCTACATAACTGCATACCTAAAATTTTTTCATAAAAAGTTTCAAATTTTTGAGTGTAATTGTTAAAGTTTGTTGACTTTTTATAATTTTAGTACGAAGTTTGAAATGCGGATTTAGGTGGTGTTGGTTATGTAATGTGCAAGATTTTTATACAAAAAATACAAACATTAAATAAACAAAAGGAAAATAATTAAAACTGGTTCTGGTTAAAATATCACTTAACTTAATCAGCTGACCACAAGGGTATACGTTTGTACATACATATTTCCTGCAGTAGATTGTCTTAATATGGACGGTGGTGCTATTTTTTTCACCGACACTGTACGCCTGTACATATGTATTTAGTGCGTATTTTTTGATCATTTTCGTTTTAGCCACCATGTTGCCAAAATTTTGAGCAACTGAATTCAACTAAAAATAATTGCGAAGTGTTGCATAGAAAAAATGCATTTCTGAAATGAGGACATCAGACACAATGAAATGCTGGTTTAAAATCAAATGGTGCTACAAATGCTATCTAAAAAGTGCATGTAAAACTGCTACTTAAATGATTGGAAAACCAATCTTTTTTTCGAGTCTTACCTTCGATAACGAATGTGCAATAGGTTAGTATTCGATTCGAGAACTAAGCCATTCTCCAGCAAAACGGCACCTTCGTTATCCAATGTATTTTGCCTTCGTTAGGAATTCGAAATCCAGCCCATAATCGAATTGAAATTTTATTGTGAGAGAGCGATTGTCTTATAGTATCCTTCGAGAATGGGCTGAATTTCACTTTCTCTCTTGTTACTATGGTTTTATTTTTTTTTCGAACCCATTCCGAGTGTATTTCAAATTTACTTTGAACATTGGAAAACCAAGGTTGGTTATGAGTTCGTTCTCAGTTCGATATGCACATTGGATATCGAAGGTACTTTTCGAACGTTTGCCAAAATGTTTATAGGGTTGCTATAGAGACAGAAAATACTCAGTATGCAGGCTCTTAGAATTTCAACGAAATCAGTGCTTGTAAATTTGGGACGCAGCGACCTTAATTTTCCACCCTGTTGTGCACGTATGTATGTAGGTAGTGAGAGGTCGCCACAATCAGCGCAGCCATATCAACTTTCAAACATGATGCCAACCACATAGTAAAAACGAAATACCTATGTATTAGACTCCTGCGCAATTCCATTTAAACGGCCCAACAAGACATCCGATCGCCGCGCAAATACTTTCCATCCCCTACTTTCATCGTTCGGGTCAATTGTGAGTAAGCATAAACCAGTTTCAGCAAGCGTACGTAAACTACCGATCAATAGCAACACGCGTAGAGTATTNAGAATTTTCTGGATCGCGCATTTGTGGTATCTGAAAAAAACTAAGGACAGGAATGTAGTGGAGCGATGAAGAGAGCGACGAGCAAAACGTACTTTCAACTAAAATGCTGATATACATACCTAAGTACATATGTATGTATGTGCATAGATACGTATGTGCATAGATACATACATATGCGCATAGATACGTATGTGCATAGATATGCATGTGCATAGATGCGTATGTGCATAGATACGTATGTGCATAGATACGTATGTGCATAGATACGTATGTGCATAGATACGTATGTGCATAGATACGTATGTATGTGCATAGATACATATATATGTAAGTGTCCGCATATATTTTTTCTCGTCACTTGTTCTGTCGCTTCACTGCAGCAAAACCAAGTTGTGAGGAAAACCCTGACGATATGCGTAGAATTGAAACCATATTCATTATTAAATATATTTATGTATGCATGGACATATGTACATATTCCGAAATTTTTTTTGTTTGTAACGGCTCTCAAGAAAAACTAAAAATTCATATAAAATTACGCACAATAAATGGAAAATAAATTTTCTTCTATAAAAAATTTCTTAAATCAGTATGCAGCTCTTAAGAAAAAAATGCTCGTACATCTCGTCGCTACCATGTCCAACTATCGAATGTGAAAATCGGCACTTTTCAAAATTTTGATTTGCCACTAATAATTTTATTTCGTATAGCAGCATTGCTTAAGTTATTGTTTTTGACAACTTATTTGTTGGTTAATGACTGCAAATAGTTTTATAGAAAATTAGAGACGAGAAATAATACTTTCATAAAAATTTAAGTACATACATAGATTTAAAAAGCTGCTTGAATACAAAAGTTTTATGAAAATGTCACATTAAACAACTGTCTAAATCTACGTTATTTTTTATAAATAAGGCCGTAAACATTTCCTTGCATCGTCGATTTCCATATTCTATTTTTACTCTTTCAATTTCACTGACCAGCGCTGCAAACGATATCAACTAGTAGGCTAACAACCAGAATTGAAATTTAATACGCAAGTACTTACCGTACTACAAGTATACAGAGAGTAGATTTGCTACTCCCTTTTGGCAGCAGCAAATATCTCTCGTACGCGATGAGGGAAAGTAGAGTACGTACTTTGGTGGAGTAATAGCAAGTACGTCAAGTATTTACTCTCTCAACGCCAAGTAGTGTATGTATGCGGAAAAAAAGTAACAATGCGTTGGGAGTAGAGTACAATGCAAGGAGTACTTATTGAATGAAATGCGGCAAATACAATTGCGCTGGACTCTACTATGTATGTATGTACCTGTGTTGAAACAACGTTTCATACGCATACCAGCCAGCAAAGAAATGCATATCTTCGTTTAAAGCGCAAAACCGGCTATCGTCGTTTTGCAAAACCGCGTAACTGACATTTGTGCCAAAAATTAGATTTGCTCATAGGAAGCTCCAGGCATAAGGCCTTATNCATCGTGATACATACCAATATATCGATATAAGACCATATACTGCAAAATAGAAGCATAGTGGCAATGCCGTTGATCAAGAGTAGCATATATTTTTACACTCTCCTGTAAAATCTTGGTGACCTTACATACGCGGTATTGTACTTTAAACGACGATATATATAGTAATTCGAAAATCGAAAAAGTGCGCAATTTTGCTATGCTCTGTGAAAAACTCATATATGTACATACATACATACATATGTATGCTTGTATGCACAAAGGCGCCACTATATTTACCTTAGTGTATGTGACAATACAAATGTAAACAATTTTCCCAACTGTCAAAATATAACAACAACAAATACTTGTATGCTGTTTTATCTTATATTCCCTCCGACCGACATTATTTTCAACTAGTTCCAACCAAAATTGCCGTGCTATAATTTTTATTCGAAAATCTTATCACTGATTAATTTAGGCTCAGTAACTGATTTCAACCCCGTATGTATGTATGTACATATGTAACATAAATAGATATGTTTTAAATACAATTTTATTCTAAAACTTTTCCTTATAGTCCTAAGTTTAATTTGGGTAAAGTTAAGAATCTGAACGTTGCGAAAATTAAAAAAAAAACGTATGGACGTCGATAGAGGTTTTTGAGTCAAGTATAACGGTATAATTTGTTTGGGGCGGAAATTACAACTACGGTAGTTACGAAAGGTCGAAAGTCAAATCCAAAGGTTTCAAATTCAAATATCTCGAAAGCCATCGCACGGATTCTCTCTCTTGAGAGCTGCATACTGGCCTTAAGGCACAGAAAACGGCCAAGAAAAAATTGCCATTATTTCGAGGAATTTTCACAACTGATACTTCACCAGCCTGTTGCTTCACTCTTTCCTCAAGAAATGATGGAACGGGCATATATTTCTGTTGCAAGCATGGGTTTCCTCGTGCTTCTTTTTCACCAAAAAAAATTAGAAAACCGTTGTAGAAAGAATAGCAAATTTCTTAAGAACTGCGTACTGCCTTAAGCCCTGTATGCAGCTCTCAAGAAAACGGTCAAAAAAAAATTCCCATTATTTCGCGTGTGTGTCCAAGGAATTTTGACATTTTTGATACTTCACAGCCTGTTGCCTCACTCTTTCCTCAAGAAATAATGGAACGGGCATATATTTCTGTTGCAAACCTGGGTTGCCTTGTGCTCTTTTTTCACAAAAAACTTTAGAAAACCGTAGCATAGTAAATTCTTAAGAACTGCGTACTGCCTTCAGGAAATTTGACTCAAGAATATTTCTTAGCCATTTCTGGTACGTCATTTTATATGGAATTTTTGCTTTTCTTGAGAGCTGCATACAGGCCTTTAAGAAAAATTTTACACAAGAAAATTTCTGAACCATTTCGTGAATGTCATTTCATATGGAGTTTGAGTTTTTGCTTTTCTTAGGGGCTGCATACTGGTCTTTAAATATGTATAATTAATAAGGCAATTTTTAAAGAAAAATGTGTTTGATCAAAATTTTTTGTTTTTTTTTTTATTTATATAAATTGGATTTTTGCTAAAACTTTAAACGATATATAACATTTACATATATATCCAATTAGAGCATCTCACATTTCCTATTAAATGACAGCAAAATTTTTAGGATCCGTGCGATGGTTTTCGAGATTTCCGGATTTGAAAAAGCGCTGCATTTGACCTTTTCTAACTACCGTAGTTTTCATTTTCGCCCCAAAAAATTATTCCGTTATATTTGCCCCAAAAACTTATCGAACTCGATTTTTTTTGTAATTTTCCCACCGTTCCGATTCTTAACTTGTTCCGTCATTTGTTGGTATGGATCCATGGTAAAATTATAAATATGTGAATTAATTAAACAGCTTTCTCGCTTTATTCGCTTGACAATCAGTGTTGCCGTTTTGATACATAAGTATCCAATTGGATACATTTTCGCCTTAAATTTTGAGGGATACTTCGATTTTTCCTCAGTGTAAATTTGGATACCTTTGCGCATAAGTATTCGTAAGCTGAAGGAAATATTTTTTATTTATGTACGAGCTATTATCATGTTTTTAACAGTTGGCTGCTTCATCCTCCAAGCAAGAAATTTTCCTTTATTCTTGTCACTTTGAAAAATTGATTTTTTAGCTACTTAAACGTGCATTTAATAACACCAAGTAGTTTGCAAATTTTAAAAAGATTTCAGACCTATAGCAGTTAACTGTAAAGCGAAAAATTCAACTTTTACATCCCAATCAACACTTTTCTTGGCATTCAAAGGAAATTGACGACCATGCCGATGACTAATTTTCAACAAGTTATATATCGTTAAGCGAGAGTCAAACAATCCCGGAAATCGTTCCCACGACAGTCGGGTCTACATAACCGGAACGATCCACATTTATATCTGGCCAAGGACTGTCACTCCAGCAACACTCCCCAAAATCTCTTTGAAGGCGGAATTTACATACAAACGCATGTTCTTGAGAAATTTTTTAATTTCATAGATAGCTTCTAATCTTGTAAAGGTCAAAATTAGTTGAAATTAGTATTATGTTCATAGACTAGGAAACATTTTTTGCATGTATTATTTGTGGTAATCTAATCGCAGTAATAAACATTGAACATGCGGAAACTTTAGCCCGTAGTTGTGGTCAGTATTTTTCCATTCTAAGAAACAGATCAGGGAAGCAAAGGCCCGTTGTTATAGTCAAAATTAAGTCGACACTAAAGTTAGTTACAGCTTTTTTGACAGGTATCCCATTGAAAATTATGTCAAAAAGCTGCAATTAACGTTAGAGTCGACTTAATTTTAACTATAACTACGAGCCTGTGTTTCCCAAATCTAAGTATGGGAAAATACTGGCTACATGTTAATAAGTTTGTTAAGGGACCGAGTTTCTCTTCCATAGATGTACTGTGTAAAAATGTCCGCTCTTTTCGGTGGATATATTTGGATACAATATTTTATGGATACAATAAAGGTTAAGGCAGTGGGAACACTGTTGACAATCGTCTATCTTATAAATATTTTGTCGGTCGCTAGCGCCGAGCAAATAGAATTTTCATTTTTGACAGGGCGTTACATGTTGAAGTTGGATGCAGAAGACGGAAAGAAAGATAATGGACAAAAAATGCCGTTATTACTTCACCTGGTATAATGGTTCAGTTCGTTAATGCATTACTGCGGCATTACTGCAAAAACCCTTTAGTTCTAAACTATAATTGATGGAAATGTCCAGCAGCGTACGCACGGTTAAATTGGTTTTAAGGCCTTTCTATGATCTATAGTTTATGAATAAAAGTTTACTTATTTGCAGTAATATTGCGGGTTGCATTTACAAACTGACCCTATAACGGAAGTTTGCTTTCCTGAGAAAAAACAAGGCTTGTATGGCAATACTGTTTCAACCCCCGCCGTTTCGTTGCTGCTATGTTCCATTTTTGCGGTTGGCCGCTGCCGCTGCTATAAGGCTGAAGCGTCAACGTTGACAGCAAAAGTAGTGCCCCTACAACAACAACAGCATAAGCAGAATTTTGCCAAGCGGAAAAAACGCCAAGTAGGTAAATTATAATTAATTACTATTGTACTTAATATGTACCTAAATCTATAAATTAATGTAAAGTCGAACTTACGTGGTGTTTTTTATAGTGTATGTATGTTTTATATATGTAAATGTATGGTTTATAATGTACTTCTGCACTTCAAGTCTGCAGTTACCACTTCGTTTACAACGTATTGGTTTATACACCACTATTATCAACACTGTTTATACAAAGTGAGTGAACGATACACTTTAGTTTTAATTCGGTAACACAAGAAATTTGGATTTTTATTTAGGAATTTTCCCCGATTTGCCGCAAAATTACTCTGCGCACAAAAACACACAACAACTTTTATCAACGACCAATTAACGAATGAATCGAGTTCGAACGATGCTATCGATAGAGAGTAGGTATCAATACTTTGCTATGTAAAATGACTACCTGAGTAACCGATACCCCATTTCATTATTTTACTCGATACTTTCCAAAGTACTCGTTGTATCGGATACTCTTCTGACACACGGTGATAAGAATACAGAGAATACATTCTATCATTCTTTCTTCTGACATAAACCNGAATACACCATTATTTTTTATTTTTTTATGCTTATCATTGGCAGGCTTTTTCAAAATTAATAAAAGCAAGTAGCGATCAGGGCTGCCAACTTCGCTCAAACCGTGCCATTTTTGGCCCTATTTTACTTCAAATGGCACTTAATTTTTCAATCTGGCACAAAGTGCCAAAATGGCACTTTTGAAAAATAATAACACTTCAGTACATCTTTGTGAAATCCTTTTGTGTACTTCGTTTCCTCAACTAAAGTTTTCTAATCTCTATAGTGCTTACAAACTGACTTTTCTCGCTTTCGCATTGAATTTTTGTTTTAGAAATGTTGTTCTAATGTTAAAGCTAAATAGGATGAATTAAAAAGAATGGTACCTTTACAGCAATTTTATTTTTTTATTTGGCACATTTTGGCACTTTTTAATACTCAATTATCACGTCATAGTTGCTCATTTGTAATATGTTTATATAAGTTACTGAATATTTTGGCTTTTGATGATCTCGCATTTAATTATTTGCGATCGAGCAATGAGCGTGGATTAAAACTACATATTTAGAAGAACTATACAAGAACAGTGCAAGATTTAAATTCTGTTTCAGAACATTAAAATCATCGGGTAACACATGAAAAGTTCGAGATTGTGCACTTCAGATGCGCTGAAACAGAGAACTTGTAATAAAGCTTAGAATCCAGAGACTGGATTCTGATACTGAAAATTGTATACACTCATCATATTGCAATTCATGAAGGTTGAGAATGAGTTTTAGCTGTCAAAATTGTGGACACTTCACCATTTTTCGATTTAGCAAGTGTGAGAATGAGTTTTAGCTGTCAAAATTGTGTACACTTCTCTTCCGAAAAACTCACAGTATTTCATTATATGAGTTTTACATTCGGTGTGCGCTGCATTTTCTCACAGTTAAAGAATCGAGCCCAAGCTCTCAAGAAAAATTAAAAAAAAAAATTCCATTATTTCTGTTATCTGATAAAGCTGTAAATTTTCTTGACAAAAAACAAATACATTCTGGAAAGATGCAAACTGATATTAGAAATTTTGATTAAAGAAAATTTCTTTTGTATTCATTCTCATTGGCGCGTATTCATAGTCCAGCCACTAAGTCGAAACTAATAAAGTTGCAACTTAAATTTAAGTACCAACTTAAAGTTCACTTCTCTTCATAGTCGCAAGTAGTTGTAACTTAGTTTTACGATATTGCAAAACGAGTGTGAAAATGTATCGATTTTTCTTTACGATATTTTGGAAAAAATACATTTTTATTAAATAATGTCAAGTTTGATCATCCGCTTAAGTAATTTTTACTTTCATTGCATGTTTATGCAAAATAATAGGGTATAAGTTTCTTGTTAATTGTGTGAAATAGCCAAACTACCGCAATGATGTGAAGTCGATGTTTGTCGAAAGCATGCTGTGAAACATACAAACACATATCTAAATGTTATGCACTAATTTGCTTTAAAAGAACAAGCTTGAAATTGACTTTATTTATTTTATACATATGTAAATCATTCCAATTATAAAATTGTGATATAGCCTTATTCGTATTGTAATACGCATTTAATTTCACCTTCCGATTCAAATGGATCGCTCTTTGTAAATTTCAATTGGAGATCATAAAATATTATCATAATCGCGCTCTGCCAACTTAATTTTTACATATTTCGTCTTTTTTCTTTAATTTAATAAAATACTTCTTCGTAGTTACGACTTAATTGCAGCTGCAGCCGAAACTAAATTTTAATTTGGTACTTAGCCAGAAAAGTCGAAACTAAGGCGACTATGAATAGCTTTAGTTGTAACTTAGGATAGATCCGACTTAGTTGTGAACTAAATATGACTATGAATATGCGCCATTGCATGCATATTTTGTTTCTATTTCTTGAGAGCTAGAAACAGCCCGTAAAGGTGGAACTGAAAATTCATAGCGTACTGGCAGCCAGCGTTTCGTTGACGAGTGGTAGCTTGGGTGTATTCTCTTGACGGCCACTCCGAATTTTTGATAAGCAAAAACTCATACTGGAAATGCGCTATCCCATTATAACAAGTTCTCTGATTTACCCTGGGATTCAGTAATTCAGTCTCATCTCAAGTCACTAATTTGATTTGAAGTTCACCAAAAATGTGTGGTGAAAACAAACACAGATAGTCCACTGATAGCGTTTATGTATGCCTTTTGGCGCGAGGCCCGAAGAGTCGCAATGGCCGAGTGGCCAAAGCATTAGGCTGCCGGTCGCGAGGGTCCGGGTTCGAGTACTCAGGCGTAGAGGATTTGTTATGTTTTTTTTATTTAGTATTTAAATATTTGTAATTATATACTTGGATGTAAAATAGCCTATTTTCCAAAATTTTTAAGCGATTAAATATGGCAAAAATACATTTTCGAAGCTATCTTACAAATGCTTATATCAAGATATAAAAAGCCCACACAAATATTGCCACTGATATAACTTATATCTAGCGACCAAAATGACAGCTGGGCAGCAATAAATTTTATTCTGTGGAGACGGCCAGTAATACTATGCCGCAAATTTATTTTAAGCTGTCGTATGACAATTGTCAGTTTTATTGTTATGACCTACTGACTAAGTGACAACGGCGAAACAATGTTTATATTGTGTTTTAGGCGCAGCAATTGTTACAATAGTCATATGATGAATTTTGTCAGTGTTATGGGAATAGGGCGGTTAAACAACCTACCTTTGTGAGCAGAACTGATAAAGCTACTGCAGAGCTGCGGCGATATGAATATATTGAGGTATATTTTCATACGGACTTCGATATAATTAATTGGTGGGAGGTACACAAATGCGAAATGCTGCTGCTGCATAAACTCAGTCGTAGAGTAATAGCCACTCCTTCAACTAGCGCATCGTCAGAAAGAGTTTTTTCTTCTGCTGGAAATGTTATTTCTGACAAAAGGTGCCACCTTTTGTCAAATGATGATGCCCTTAATCAGTTGATATTTTTGCATTATATATATAATAAAAGTCATATGATGAATTTTGTCAGTGTTATGGGAATAGGGCGGTTATTCTGGTAAACAGCTTAATTTTGTTTTGTTCGATACTGAGTAGTATCGATACTTTTCGACCCATTCTTATGGGAAATCGATGTTATGAAGTGGTTACTTGTTACCGAAGGTAGTACTTGGTATCTGGAATTTCGAAACCTAAGATTAGGGTTCGCACTCACGATACCAATTGCATAGCAAAAGCCAGAAAAAATCGTACTACAAACTGAAAATTAAAAGATACAAATATAGTACGTTTATACGCGCGCATTATTTGCAATTAACAATTTGCAAAATGGTAAACTTTGCCGTTAAGTTAATTTTTTATTTGCAAATAACTAAATCATGCAAATAAGTATTAATTAGTGGTACTATTTGCAAATAAGCGCAAGACGCTGCCATTCTTAGGTTAATTTTCTTTTTCGATGGTCATCTTATTGCTTTTTTATAATCAAGACGTTGCCATTTTTTACTTTATTTTCTTTTTCGATGGTGATATTATTGCAGTGAGTTAGGTATTTGCAAATTGTTTTTATTTACGTAGTAATAGGTTATTATTTTAAATCTATAAGCAAATTCAATCCTTTAAAACAAAATCATAACAACTAAGTTTCAAAAACCCTTGCACTTTTTTGAATCATATTTGTATCTTTACAATGGTCCAAATTCCATACTAAGGGTCAATTTCATAATAAAATTAAAGAATATTTAAAAATATAAAGGAAGGTTTATTTTGCTGTTCGATTTCATTACTGCCATTCTCCACAGGATATATCTTGATACATATGTTAGAATATAAATAGCCAATGCAGACCGCTCACTGTTCTTCAAGAGCAATATATATCAGGGCTTATATCTTGCCATCTATTGCCGGCAATTTGGCAGTTTTACAGCTACATTTTCATTTGCACGAAAACTCGTGGCGGCAACATCATTAATATTTTAATATGGAAGCAAAAATTGAGCTGTTTCCTGTTAAGATATTTATAATTATGAACTTGAATATAAAATAGTTCATTTTCAAATTTTTTAAGCGATTAAATCCGCCAAAAATACTTTTTCGAAGCTATCTCACAAATGCTTATATCAAGTTATAAAAAGCCCACACACAAAACAGTTGATATGTACCTTGACACTTAATCCATTTCTACCCGGAGAAAAAGTCCGGACTGTTTCGGACAGGAAGAAAAAGACACGATCCAATACGTTCCAATTTCGGCTCTCTGTTACCCATTTTTTTGAGTACGGGAATGATTTCTGGGATGTTTTGGGCACGCGCGGGTTCCCGCGTTGCGTACGGGAAAGAACCTTTTGAGAGGACGCGCAATGCGCAACCAGTTTTGCCAGCTCCAAAGGACCGAAAATCCCATTCTCCTCTGAAAAACGCCGTTTATCCCATTTTAAAATTCGAAAATGCTATTTATGAATATCCAATATTAACAAAGATTCAACGAAATTAATACAAAACCAGGTATAACAGTTGTTTTTTAGTTAGTATATATACCCTTCAAACCAAAGATTCTGAAATCTTAACGAAATCTTTAGGAGCACCTCATTTCTGTAACGATTTTTTACGGATCTTCAAAAAAAAATTACATGAAGTGGTTGACACGAACTCGTACAGAAATTTCCATGTTAAAAATATTACAAGGTAAATTCATTCTCTCATTTCGACGGCCATGATCCCATTTTCTGACGTTTACAAGCATTTTTATATCATATACAATTT
>NW_016170438.1:0-15816 GCF_001687245.7 Rhagoletis zephyria
GGCTATACCTCCAGAATTTTTACAGACATACACATTAGGTATGCCAAATGGCAACCAGGAAATAAATAAAGCAAAAGCATACTGAACATTGTGTTAATAATTCTTTTTTTTTGTGAAAATTGTCAAAAAGTTATTAAAAATATATGAGTGCAAAACTGTAACATATGCCTTAATTTACATTTTTGTCTGCTGGNAAATGTTGTTGAATTGACTTCAAATCGTTATGACATAGGAAGCAAAGATTGTAAAAATATACAACAACCGTATGAATGTCGTTAGAACTTGGAAAGATAGCGACAGCTGAAATAAAAAGTGTTACTCCATGTTACAGTTTTGCTCGTCACTGTATGTATGTATGTGTATTCATTTATGTAGATATTTTTTGAAGAAAATTCACTTTCGTCTTATAAGAAAATTGCACAATTCGCTTTAAGGAATTTGCCAAATTCCAAAACATTTTACAGTCACTTTATAACAATTGTCTAGCGGCATTTGCAGTTAAAGAAAAATTATATAACAACAATTCAATGCAGCTTAAAAATGCTTAAGCGCCTTACGCGTGCATATTTGTACGCACGCAAGTATGTAGGCAGGCATGTGTGCGTTCGGTTTTTTTGTATGCTAAAGTGTCATCTTAATGAAATGTCCTCAAGCAGGAATTTATAATAACCGACCTGAGCGCTGTCGACCCATAGGCGAAAAAACAGCTAAAATATGATACACACCGGCAGGATATGTTGTTGCTTACGCATAGCACAACTAAGGAAAAACAATACTTATGTGGCATTAGCAAAAGCATTTAAGTTGTCTCAACTTATTTGCGTAATAAATATTTTGTATTAAGCCCTCACATGCCATGCAGGACACACGCAGGATATGAGCGATGCAGTGCTATGTGTTAACTTGCGCTTGCCCATGGCCCCGTAAACGTAAAGGCGAATTAAGTTTAAATCCTTTTTTTGGAAAATTTCAACAATACAACAAATGGTGATTTGGGACTATCATCAGGTGAAATTATTTTCTTAAAATTCTATTTTGTGCAAAACCAAAACGCACACATGCGCACTTACAGACAAACGAGTACTTTCATGCTTACTTGCTTCTCAGCTGGTTAAGAAACAGTGTAGAGTATATGTATGTATGAATGGATGTATGTATGAGCGTGTATTTGTAGACATATCTTGAGAAGGATGTAAGGCAAATTACTACAACTGCAAGAAATTCACAACTTAAGTTAATTCCACAGAGAAGCAAGCACAGAGATTTTCTTAACTCATTTTAAGCTTATATGACCAGAAAACATGCCAAGATGGGTCAAGCAATGCACACACACATACACACACACACTTACATACATATTTAGACATAAGAAGTATGTAATATTAGTAATATTTTGCACTGATTGTGGTAAGCTTAACAATACAAGAAACAACAGAGACATGAAGAGGTACATACATACATACAACTTATACACAGTGGATGAGGCTAGAGAGTAGTAATCGCACGCATGTGCACTTATGTAAGTAAGTAAGTAAGTAAGTAAGTATTTTCAACAATGCATATTCATTTGGATAGACATACATACTACGCTTTATTTATGTTTGTATGTATGCATGTATGCATTGTAGTTGTTATTCCAGCAGCTTTGCCAATAAGCTCAACATCTTCAAGCTAGTATTAAGTAAAATCCCCAAGAATACTTAACAAAAAGGTTTCTTATGCCAACTTAATGCTTCTTACTGTTTACCACTTATTTGCAATGCTGCTGTATTATTTGTTATTATTATTGTTGTTGTTGTTTTTACTAGTACCGATGCTTATGTAAATGTGTGTCTTGTAAGTTTGTCGAAAATGTAATAGCAATTTTAAGTACATAAGTGGCTAAGCATATAAACTGGACAACTGTAGTATGTTAAGTACAACTGTGGCACTTGTAACATTAATTAACTGGGCTTTTTTGTTTTTCGACCAAAATCGCATTCAATTCGAATTAGTTTGTAATGCAGTTGCATCATTGGCTCTTTGGTTATTTCGTTTATTATCAAAAGTAAATTAATTGTGGTTAATTTGGTGAGTTTATCGACAAGCAAATCGTAGAAGACTATGCAAAAATGTTAGGTAAGTACAAATTTTTTGTTTTCAAAAATAATAGACCTATCGAATATAAGAAGTTTTGTATTTAATTTAAGAGAAACTCCGATTATCGTCAGTTATTTTCTTTCGGTTAACGATTTAATTGTATGGAAATTTTTCGATTACTAAGGCAAACGATTAACCGATTAATTTCCAGATTAAACGTAGGTATCGAAATTACGTAATAAAATATTGACGCTCTAACCACATAATAAAAGCCATTTTAATTACCATTGGTTGTTGGCAACCTTTTTTGTTAAAAAGATCGTCGAAAATATGTTGTATGGAAGAAAATGTACAACAGCGCCAGCAAAAAAAAAATGTAAAAAATCGACTGCAAGTCGCAGCTACTTCAAGCCAGTGATGGTACATTATATACGCCATTTTTTTTATTTTTAACCAGGAACCTTTTGAGCATGTTCAAAGTTCTGTCAGTTATACCAAACAATAACAGACAGATCCCTCCAACCTTAAAAGCTTTCGTCTTAAGCAGACGATGACGATGACATCTTCAACAGCTTTATCACCGTAAGCAACAAATGAAGATTTCAATTAGATGCGCCATCCTGACTTGTATAAAAGGATTTGTCCTAAAAATTATTCAGAGGAATGGTCCAAAAGACTTTTAGTGGATGTTGCAAAGCTATTATACAAATTTGAACCCTAAAATTTGACATATTCTGGTACAGATGATGAATTATATACATATATAGAAATTTTATTATCAAATTTTTCAAGCACATGTGTATGCTTTTAGGTAAATATTTTCTCTCGCAATGAGTACAATTTAAAAATTTAAGTTTCCATCCCTGCTTCAAAAGTAATTATTCTTAGAACTTGTCAATGTGTGGTGCACTTATAGTAATTGACCAGGGGTGTATAACTGACGGTATACTACTTTTTAACTTTTTATTTATTGTTTCCCCTTCGTTTTTAGTTTTCTCGATTGTTTACGCGCTGAATTCAGAGCATATGTTTCCACAATTTAACAATAAATGTATCTTTTAATAAAAAATTAAAGGCTTTATTCATACATTTTTCAATTTACATATAAACCTTTTGTAAAGCTAGTTTATTTTTAAAAATAATGCTATAAGTTTTTATAACTAATTAAATGGTTTCTAATTATTTCCGATTTTAATCGAAACGACCGATTAATCGATTAATTTCCTACGATTAATTGCAATTAAAAATTGTATGCTTTCGATTAATGAATTATTAGGTTCTTTTGCCATTAGATTTAGCTGATTTAAGAAATTTTACTTTTTTATATAAGTTTAAGAGAGCACTTTTGGATTGTATACAGAGTCGTTTTCGTGATTTTTTAATTTTAAAATATGGAAGTTTCGAAAATCATATCGATACTTAGGTAATCAAGCTCGACCGCTGACAATGGCAATGAAATTTTATGGCAAAATCGCGGCCCAGCTTATTTATACTCTCTGTTGAGTGCTTCAGCTTACATAATCAGCCATATCATTATTTTAATTTTCCTCCGAAATCGGTAACTTTTCACTTTTCCCTTATGTGTATTCACTACGAAATTAAGGGCGCCCACGAACACAATGGAAGGTTAAAGCGCAGATGGACCATTACGCACTTGAGATTAATAACTGGCGGAAAACTGCATAGGGCAGAGGCAATTGGCGAGCTTTTTGGTATCGGGGCTATGAAAGAGGTTCGGGTTGAATCTGTACGATCCGCAAACAGTTAAATTTCCCTCTCTGACCTTTGAGTTAGCTCACTTTAGATCTAGGTGTGCGATATGACAATTGAGAAGTCCATGTGCAAAAATGGACCTTATTAAAAAACTACACTTGCATACATATGTATGGTAAAATTATGATTGAAATTTTTTACGGTTCCGTTTACAACGCAATATTTTCTACAAATAACACACTTTGTATCTACTAATTGTTGGTGGTGCTGCCTTAAAGTGATTTGCGTTAGTGTAAAAAGCCTTGCATTAAAAATAAATCTATTAAATATTTGTATGTTCAAATGTATTGGCTCTTAAGGCATTAACGCCACCCATGCATTTGTGCTTAATCGCCGCACAAAGACAACGGTAATGGGCAACAACAAACAACCAGCCAACCCACTGATAACAATAACCAACACAGCACAAAAATTTATTCGAAAAAAACAAAGAATACATTGTATAGGTACCTACTACTTAGTATAAGAATATACCTAAAACAAGAACAAGAAATTCAATTTGATGTATCAAGAAAAATGTCAGTTTTGACTGCAACGAACTATTGGCCAAAAGGTACTGAATGAAGGAGAGAGGCACTTTTGGTGACTCAACGACTCGTTGTTGTCGTAGCGGCTTTAGAGAACTGACAAACCGAAATATTCGTGCTAAATACTAACGCATTGGTATTTCTTTAAGCAAATAAGCGTAATCGTATTAAATTGCAACAAAAACAATGCCAATAATTTTGTAATAATAACAAGCAAACAATACAAAATGTAACGTAAACGGTATTAGCAACACCAACAAGCAAAAAAAATAAAATAAAACACAAAAAGCAATGCAAAAATTAGTGCATTTTGTGGCATATGTAAGTATATACGATTAAGGGTACATACACNTTTGCTAAGTATGTATGTATGTGTGAGAACAGTTCTTAAGCTTTTGCAAGAACTGTAAGAATTTAGCACTGCACTAAATACCAGACTTAGGCAGTATCAGCTGACATGCTTTGCTTCCTTTTTTGTTTTAGTTGTAGTTGTTGTTGTTGTTGTTAGTCGGTTAGCGATTGGTTATATACGAGAATCATACAATCTCAACAACAACACATGTGCAAAGACTAGTGTTTGCAAATATATAATCCAATAATAATACTAGTTATTAATAACAGTAGCAACATTCGAAGGCATTGTGACACAAAAACCAACAAACATACATATGTATATACATACGTACATGTGTTTGTGCATACATACATATATACGAGTATAAATGCATTTGTGCATACAATACAAAAGATATACACGTCGCAAGATGCGCTGGGGTAATAAAAACAACAAACAACTATCGTATTTATGTGCATATTTCAATTCATTTCATAAATGCATATTTACATACATCCATACATAGCAGTGCCACACAACCATCAACTATATACTATAGGTAAATATCAGCCTATTAGTGTATAGCATACAACTGCTTAGTGCGCACACTCACCGGCGCCATGTTTTAACTAAGGTGCTACGAAATACAACTCGAGATTTAGTAAAAGCATGTATGTACACTGATAAAAAACACTAAACCATATCGTATTTGTATGAAACAAAAAAAATTAAAACATATATGATCTGGCTTCAAGATCGCGGTTTCGTTCTACACTACAAAGATGCTTTTTCATAGTTCGAAAACAAAAAAAAAAAAAACAAAAACTTGTATTATCATTTTAACATGTTGCCTCTGAAGGCATTCGAACCTGGAAGATTCTGGTGGCCGCTGTGCTTTAGTGGTTAGATGTGGTTTTTCTAATAGCGGTCGCCGCTCAGCAGGCAATGGCAAATCTCCGCTGCTCATAAAAATACAAGCGCCTTCCCCTTGTGTGACAACATCTAGGCGGCCACCACAGATCCGAGAAGAAGCCCAGTTAAACAATCTTTTGTAAGCGCCAATCTATTATATTGTTCGCTCATAGCTTAAAATTTTAATATGAAACTGCAAAATATGTCGTTCCCAAAAAAAAATTTTATAAATAAAAAGTTTTTCATTTCTGTATACCGGCTTCCTTGCACAGGTATCTCGTGTCTTCGCAAACACAGTTACGTTTTTCTTAGTGTAGATGCATATTTTTGTATGTAAAGAGGTATTCACATACAAGTCGGCAATTGTATGTACATAGTTTGTCATTACGAAAGCGGAAAAGGCGCACGCCATTAACCCTATTTAAATAGCCGCAATATGCTGGTACTTATACACATGTCATACATATTTATTTATGCGTGTAGTTATTTAAATTCTTTTTATTTTGCACTCTTCAACATCAATTGGAATTGTCTATGATCAGTTTACTGGGACTCTCTGAGGAGACGAACTGCAGGTCTTGTGGGCTAGTGGAAGGAACCTCGAAGCATGTATTACGTGATTGGCCGCGGATAACTCGACTTAGACTTATACACTTTGGAGAACGATTATCATCTCTATGCAGAATCTGGAACATGACAGTAGTGACCAGATAACGGCTAGCGCAATAAATAAATCTAGCTAAGTCGCAGCGTTATATGCCCTAATAATAATATCCTAGCTGGACTTATATTAAGTATGTATGGGATGGTCTAGTTTTATTCGAGCATTTTTGGCCACCTTTCACAGTAAAATAAAATAGTCTTATATACTCTNACGGCTATTTTAGTTTTTATGTCTTCGAATCTAACACTTTTTTTTGTTCTTTACGTTATCTTCAAATGACCATAGCTACTGAAGGAAAACTCGTAAAGCACCACTCGAGAGCGAAGGTTAGAATAGTACTAAACGACATAGAGCAAACAAGTTTTGTGCGAACTGTGCAACACTTCTATACAATAGACATTAAATCCGTTTTTCGAATACTTAAACTGAAATATCTCAGCATTTAGTCCCAGATTTTCTAAGTTTGAACTAGGGATGAAACAATACGAGTAAATACGTGTAAATGCAAGTAAATACTCGATACTTTTCGTTCGGTACCAAGTCCGATTTTGGTATCGATACTTTTGAACTAAGTACTGAGTAAGTCTCGAAATACAAATACTCGTATCGAAACCCGATGCTAAGGCGAATTAGGCTGCGGAAATTTTTCCTCGTCTGTCTTGTTCTTCATGGCTGCTTAATTGCCAACGAAAACCACGATAAGGCAACAAAGTCGATATCATGCGACATATACGAGGCCCAACTGTTCGAGTGGATGAGTAACCAGGATGAATATTCAGTACATACATTTCAACGCGATGTTAAACTCACTGCGTAACTATATGTCTAATAGATAAAGCCGTTCACATGTCAGGCGCGTTTTGATACTATCATCTAGCATGCATAATGCGACAAAATACGCTTTTTTTCTCCCGTTATGTGAACGAACAGGGTCTTATTCTTCGCGCTAAAAAAAAGAAACTAGCGGAAAATATTAAAGGCAGGGAAGTCTAGCTATGTATTTGAAGAAAAGAAAGAAAGAAGAAAAACCCCAACGAAGAGTAGATTACAAAAAAATAATTATTTTTAAGCATACAGTTATAGAGTGTGGTTATTTGGAAATTGTTTTATTGAGCTGAATTCATTCTCTATTGAAATTTCTAGACAACACTTATCCCCTAAAAAAACTTAATTTAACAAACATATTTAGCTTATACGGAATACCTTCTTAGCCAAAATATCGATATGAGTAGGTATCGATACTTTAGATTCGATATTTTTTCGGTATCGATACTTTCTTTCGATACTACTTACTAGTAAAATTATCGATGCCTGTATGGTATCGTTTCATCCCTAATTTGCGCTGGAGTTTTGACGCAGAAAAGTACTTAGGAAACGACCAACACAGTTACACAACATCAGAAACTATAAGATTCGTATTCGTAATAATCAGGCACGTTTTGCAATACACTTCCGAGTGAATTTCAACCAAATTCATTTTAAATTCACTCGGAAGCGAATTGCAGAACCTGACTGTATAATGTTCTTGGCTACTTTGTTGGATTACATGTCAAATCGCAAATGTACTAAAATCAAGCTACTTATTGTATAAAAAACACTAAAAGCCATTTAAAATCCTTATTAAAACTTCCAAGCTTCACGTAGCAATCCGACCATTTTTGGCATAAAATGAACTCAAAATTTATTTTAGCAGTCCTTAACCTATGAAACTGGGTACCATCCTTTGAAAACACTCTACGAAGTGAGCAGACTTTTTTGATAGTATAAAACAGCTTTAAAAAGTACCTGCAAATATTTTATCCATGCACCATGCTAGACAGTATGCAGTGGATCATGAATACCCCTAATATATTTACCGTTCATATTAAATATGGCCACATACTCATACTTTCGGATGCAAGAAGAAAAACTATTACATAATTTTATTCTAGCGAATTACGGCGGTATTTGTAAAGAAATATGCAGGATTCCCACTCAAAATGACCACCTCAATGACTCCCAATGACCGAATAGTGGTTCACATAAACTGTCACACTTTCCACCTGCATTGACTTCTTATTTGCACTTTAAGTAAATAGCACAAGAATCTTAACTGATTAGCTTAGTTGGTTAGCAGTGGTTAGACTGACATAACCGAAGCATAACCGACATCAAACAAATGCAACCTTAAATCCTTTTAAGCGTTAGCTTACGTGTACACACATGCATTCATATGTACATACATATCTACACTTAGTACATATGCATATTATTTTTATGTTTTAATGCTGTCTTCTTCGAATTAGTTAAATCTTTTTGCCTAACCAGGAAGTATATATGTAAGAACAAAAGCTAAAGAAATTGTATGTATGCAAGTAATGTAACAGTCCAAGCAAACTAAACGTATAACAAGATTATGGACATGACAAAGTCCATGCAGATAATGCAAAAGCGTATAACCGAGATTTGACAGAAAGTCAAGCTAATAAATATGTGGGCATAGAAGAAATCACGTATGTACATTAGACTGCAACACTCCCCATACAAAAAAAAAAATCGGTACCGTTTTTCCATTGGAATTATAACAACTATTATATCTTAAGACGTCCACCTAAATATTTTGGGAAAATATTAAGATTTACGCGAGCTAGACCGATTTGAAAATACTTCTAAAAATGGAGTTGTTATGAATAAAAATAGATTCTGAAAGATGTTTTTTGAAAAAATGCCCTCAAATAACAAAACGTTTAAGCTTAAAAAATTTGCATAAAAACGTTTTTAAAAAATTTAAAAAAATTTTGAAATTTTGATATTTTTGATACTGTTTTTTAACTTTTTTCACCGATTTGAAAATACTTCTAAAAATGGAGTTGTTATGAATAACAATAGTTTCTGAAAGATGTTTTTTGAAAAAATGCCCTCAAATAACAAAACGTTTAAGCTTAAAAAATTTGCATAAAAATATTTTTAAAAAATTTAAAAAAATTTTGAAATTTTTGATACTGTTTTTTAACTTTTTTCAAAGATTGGTATAAGAAAAAAAAACTGGAATAACTGAACCTGAACTCTTCCGATTTAGACTTGTTAGGTATAGTTGGAAAGTTATTTCCCACACTTTTTATTTCTTTGTTAATAAAATCATTGAAGGGAAGAGAGAGAAAGGTAGGATGAACGAACGTCATTCAAAGTTGAATTAAGATGTGTTGGTATTTGAAAAAAATAAAAAATTGGGACACGAATGACTCTTTTTCACAGAAATAAAAATAGTGGGGAAATACCTTTCTACTCAGATCCCATAAGTTTAAATCAGAATAGTTTGGCCCAGTTGTGCAAGTTTTTCGTAAATCAGTCTTTGCAAAATGTAGAAAAAAACAGGATTAAAAATCACATTATTACGATTCCGTTGAACAAATTTTAAATGTTTTTATGCAGATTTTTCTAAGCTTAATCTGTTTTGTCATCTGAGGAGATTTTTTCAAAAATAAATCTTAATATTTTTCCGAAATGTTTTGGTGGACGTTTTCAAATATAATAAATTGTGTAATCCCGGCGGAAAAACCGCAACTTTTTTTGGTGATGCAGTCTAATGTGTATACATATGTATTTACGTAAAAATGTCTGTATGTAGGATATGTATTTGTATTAATGTGGTAGCATTTGAGGCTTAAGTCTGAGGCAATTTATTAAAGTGGTCAGCATTCTTGTGCATTTAAAATTGAAAACATGAATATCTCGAAATCTTTTTACTTGATCCAATGAACTAAAGAACGAGCTAATATGTGCTTGGTAGGATAGAAAAATTTCAGTATACATACATATGTACATAAGTCAATGAATGCATACGTGGACTTTAAACGCAAAAACAATACAAAAACTCAGCCTGCGAAGTCAAACAAAAACATGCTAAACAGTTTGTTTGCTCGCCACATTGTGGACGGCCTTTAAGCTTATCAATGCATGCTGACTAAGAATAACAACGATGAGCAAGCTGGCAACCTTTGCTAAACCCGAAAAAGTCTACATTTTAAATGTGGTAAATATGGGATGATGACGCAAACAAAAAGGATTAAATGCAGCTTGTCAATCGCTTCTCAACGGGACACGAAGTCAATACTAACATTAGGACGTGACACGTATGTCATACATACATATGTACATACATATATAGCTGAAGGAGAAGAATCAAAGAGATGACGAATTGTAAGCAGCTGCGCATATGCACACATTCACGCGTAATTGTAAGGATGCTTCAGATTTCAAGTATGCAACCACACAAATGCACATTCGTTTACTCACATGTGTGCATGTGTGCTTGGATGTATGTATGAGTGAGATTGAAAGACCATCAACAGCCGGAAATGCACTCGAAATGTCAAAGATTAAGTTGATGATGATTTTTTTTTATTTGTATTTTCTTTTATTTTTTTTCGTGGACTTATTTTTGTTTTTTACATTTTTGCGGCTTTGGATTTTCTGCTAAAACCATTCATAAAAAAAAAAACGCATGAAATGTCGATTTTGTATGGTTTATAACAAATGAAGTAAATCAGTTGCGCATTCAAATAAACGTACGCTATCAACCCCATTTACTAAGTGGCCTTTGTAGTTTAATACAGTGGGCTCGGTGAAATTTTAAAAAGAAATAAATTTTAAGGAATCGGTTTAATACGACGTTTCGCGATACGTAATTTGCTCTCCCATTCATCATACGCCATCTAATTCTACCTTTCGAATAACGTAATTCACCACACAAAATTTTGAGAGCGAATTACCATGCGAATGACGAACGAATCGGTGCCTTCTTTAATATTTATCGGAAATATGTCGATGTTTTCACCGACCTGGCCCCGTTTGCTGGCACTTTTTCTAGTTGCTGGAAAATTAATTAATAAAATATTCTCTATATAAAATAAAATCTTTAATGCTAACTTAAATTTTTTCTCTATCTCCGATATTTGCAGTACACAAAAACAACAAGCAGTAGAGCTGCCAAACGAATTACGAATGTGTGTCGTGGAAAAAGGGTAATATACGAATTACTTAGCGAACTACTTAGAGAGCGAATTACGAATCGTCGAAACATCGTATAAGGAAAGTTCTAATCGAGTGCGTTTTTATGCATTTCACTCTCTTTTCATTTTCACCCGAAATCGTTCATTATTCGCTTCCGAGTAACTATTCATTACGGGCGAATGAAAAAATTTCGGTTGAATTTGTTTTCGGGCGGAACTCAGAAAATTTAATGCTGTTTTATAGAACTTATCACGTCACTTATTCAATGGTTTCTCAATATATATAATTAGATTAGATTTGGTTGTCATCCACGGTTGGGGACACACTTGAGCATTTTAAACGCTAAGTACTACTCAATCGATGAAACGCCGCGAGTCAACCAAGAAGTTCTGCGGACAACTAGTATCAATCCTCGGAAGTTCCTCAGGGTTCATTAAAAAGTCCCTTAAATCTGAAAAGTTGTAAACCTTTCCAGATAACTGCGTCAGTAAGGATGATAAGTGCTTTTTAAAATAACAGCGTGAATTCCGTTCGGACAGTTACCTGTCAGAATCCTCGCTGGTGTTCCGAAGCGTAGTAAAACTTCAAATCAGTTTTTTCTGTCCGCTGCTACTTTCCTCGTCTAATTAAGATTTTAGATATTTCGATGACATTAGATCGATATCTTATAACTTGAATCGAAAAATATCCAACAACGGCGATTAGTGTTAACCTTCCAAATTGGTTTTTTCCGGAAAAGATTTATACAAAGATTTTTTTTTTTTTNGTAATTCACAAAAATGGTAAACACTGTGCGCCATTTTACTCAAAAAGCTATGCAATGCTTGTGTGCATATTTGACATTCACTTAAACACATTGCAGCGAACAAAGACCAAATGACGATAACTGAATGACTGATTGGCTGACTGACTGACTAATTCGCTGGCAGCTTGACTGAGTGAATGGTTACAACTGAGTAACTGGATAAAGCTAAGAACGAAGAAAAGAGCGTCTATATACGTACATATGTACATTTCTAAGTGAATATACATAGATGAACGGACGCAGTATGGGGCGGTAGGAGAAGCGAAAGCAATGGATATGCGAATCGTTCGTGCAACTGAAGTGGTATTGAAATCCTTCAGTTACACTCAAGCGGTTACTGCAGCCAACCAAAGTGAATGACGACGACAAAATCAAAAGCAAAGATGCTATACTAAGATTCGCATTGACTGGCAGAACGCTTATGCGCTACTATGATTCGGAAAACGCTTCAGAAATTCAAAAGCCGGATTAAAGGTTACACAAATGCGCTGCTTCACTGATTTACTTTGTACTTAAGCGCTCGCATTCACGTACATACATACGTACTCACCGATGTGTATGAGTATGTGAGCAGACAAACACACATGCGCATGGATGTACGTACATACATATAAGCTGCGGTGAGCATGAGTCCTTTAAGCTGAGTGTTTTTCGACGACCTCCTTGATTAATACCACTTCAAATTGTATGCACTTGAATGCGAATTGTGCTTGATTGTATGTATGTATGTATGTAATATATGCGAGTATTTGTGATTTTTGAAGAATCGAAAGTGTTGAAAAATGCACAAAGAATTCCCTGCTTTTTTATTTGCTTCTTATGTGAAAGGATGTAAAAGTAGATTTGTTTATTTTTATACGTTCAGCGCAAGGACTTTATCGAGGGTTTTGTGTGTGCTTTTTTTTTGTCGGCTAACGGTCGGAGGGTTAAAGAGCTAAGCGCACATGCTCTTCGTAATGTGACTGCGCAAAATTTACAGTTAAATGCACTTTGTAGCGCGCTTAATCCTTTTCGTAAATCTAGTTGAGTGTGTTCGTATATGCATACATATGTATGTATGTATATATGCACAGTACTGTACATTTATGTATTTGCATGCGGCTGATAAGTGGAGTAAAGGTGTTCTGTTAAGCTATGTATACGCAAAAATTTATTTCTCCCCTGGGGGTAAAATTAAGCTTAATCATCAACTTTGGGAAGCGCGCACGATTACAAACACCAAGATTAATTCGAGAACTAATGCCAAAACAAATACGAAAGTCTACTGATTTAATTTAACGTACAAATGTGGACAAGAAGGCGATTACCAATTCGACTGTAAACAAAAGTTCAAGTACGAGGAGGAATAAATAAAAGGACATACATAAGTAATGATATGAATGAGTGAGTGAGTGAGTATGCTTGTTGCTCTTTCACACTAAAATCAATTCATTAATATGTTAAATAAAATATTACAACACTGTGGGTGCCAAAGGGGTGTGGAAAGGGGTTCAGAAATGATTTGTTGCAGAAATATTTTTCAGGAGTGTTGCCACCTTTTTTAGCAATTCAAAATCTATTTAACTTATAAGTAAAATGGAATATTTTCATACGGATGCCAAAAAGAGCGATTTAAGAAATTTCAAAAATATTTTTGAAGAGGATTTCCACCTATTTAAAAACTCAAATTCTATAGAGTAAACAATCTGAATGAAAGATTTTTATACGGGTTCCAATTGGTGAATTTATAAAATACTTTTCAAACTACTTTTAAAAATNGCGAAAATATTTTTTACGAAGGTTGCCACCTATCAAGAAATTCAAAATCAATATGTATACGTAATAAACAAGTTCAATTAATGATTTTTATGCGGGCATCAAACGAGAGTGGGTTTGAGAAAGCTTTGATCTATAAATATTTTTAACGAAGGTTGCCACCTATTTAGAAACTCAAAATCTACATACATACAAAGTAAAAAAGTTGAATGGAAAATTTGAATATGAGCGTTAAACGAGCGGTGTTTAAGAAAGCTTTATTTCGAAAATAGTTTTGTTTAGTAACGCAAAATCAAATTAAGAAAAGTTTTTTGAATTAAGTACCAAATATTGGTGTTAATCGATGTACCTATTTATAAAATTATTTTTAAAATATTTGTAACGAAAAGGTTGCCACCTATTCTTGAACTCAAAATCAGTAGAATAAACAAGTTTAATGAAAGATTTTAATTTGAGTGTAAACGTGCGGCGTTTAAGAAAGATTTATTTCGAAGGTAGTTTTGAAAGGGGTTGCACATGCCCAGTAACGTAAAATAAATTAAAAAAAAAAACAATTTTTAAAAATCATACTTAATTTAGTGTATTAGCTAATTGAAATACATTTATACACATTATAACAAAATTCATTTGTTTTTTTTTTCTTTATGTGAAACTTTGTAATCTCCTACTTGGTTTTATACTTTGAGCACTCGCTTTGCTCAAATCCCTGTTATCTTTGTTTTTAGACAGAATTATCTACACAACCGAGACATTTAATCCACACGAAGGCTCTTGATAAAAAATAATCACAATAATATCAATTTCATAATTATTAGAACATTGCCGATTTAACAATGAAAAATGTAGTTTGATTTGATAATGCTCACCGACAAGTGCTTAAATAAGTAGTTAAGCGAAGTATCTCCACATTAGTTGGAATGTGAGCCTTCTTTGCTACATTCCGCGCTCTCTTAAAATCATGCCGACAAACGTTGCTTTTAGCACAGGTTATTCCTTCTTAGCATTAATGACACAAAGTAATCACAAAGTAGTCGCCTAATGCTCATTGCCGCTTTACGTGCTTGGCTTTTGCGCGCTACACTGACTCAGCTTTCAGTTTGCCGATATGACTTGGTTTATTGATTTTCATATGGAATTAGTCAGATGGCTTTTATAAAATGCAAACGAAACCAAACAAAAGACTACAAGGCATACTCCTATTTGAAAGCTCTGAAATACATACATACATAAATATTCTCATCAAAATTAAAAGAAATTATAAAAAACGCGATTACAGAAGACAAGTGTGTAGTTAGAGAATCCAATGACGAATATGGGAAGAAAAGACCGAAGCTTTTGCGCTTTTGCACAAAAAGTTAACTCAAGTTCAGACTCAATTTTTGCACTGGTGAAGTGATTTCAAGCTCAAGATTCTCATAGACTCAATAAGTAATCTAATGAAGCTGTTGAAATTCAACCTCTAAAATTAAGAGGAGTTAAGGTGAACTGCGTTGAGTTGAGTTGAGGTGAGTTGAATTGAGTTGAGTTAAGGTGAAGTAAATTTAATTGAAGTGTCGTGAGGTGAGGTGAGTTTAGATAAGTTAAGGTGAGATGAGTTGACGTGAAATACCATTAGTTGGGGGAGTTGAGTTGAGGTGTGTTAAAGTGTTGTGTGGTGAAAGGTATTGACATGAAGTGAGGTGAGTTGGGGTGAGTTGAGTTAAGGTGAACTGAGAAGAGTTGATGTGAGGTTAGTTTCGGTGAGAAGGGAGTTGAGGTTAATTAAAGTGAGATGTGGTGAGATGAGGTGAAATGCGTTGAACAATATAACATAACATAACTTTACATAGCGTAAAATAAAAAAAAAAACAAAGCATATATCATTCTTCAGCGTTATCTTTTTCTTTGTCTCTGTCTCTATCTTTGTCTATTATTGTGTATATCTTGTCTTTTTTATCTTTTTCTTTTCCTTTACCTTCATCCTGATTTTAATTTT
>NW_016170439.1:0-15814 GCF_001687245.7 Rhagoletis zephyria
TTACGATACGCGATACCATATGCGGCGACTCAGCATGTCGATGTCGCTTTCGTATCATAGCGCTCTAGTGTGCACCATGCCTAAGAGTACGCTTAGCTGCATGCGGAAATGTATAACGTCATACTACCTTCTGCTAGTTGTGGAAGATCAGTTACGTTGTACGTGCATATGNTAGAGCGTTACGATACGCGATACCATATGCGGCGACTCAGCATGTCGATGTCGCTTTCGTATCATAGCGCTCTAGTGTGCACCATGCCTAAGAGTACGCTTAGCTGCATGCGGAAATGTATAACGTCATACTACCTTCTGCTAGTTGTGGAAGATCAGTTACGTTGTACGTGCATATGCATTAGTGCCCAGTTTCCGGGTCGTGCGTAGCTGCGATGCTGTCACCGACATTCGACGGCTGCAGGCGCTTTAAGTGGACCGATAATGTACGCTTTGTGGCAAAATACATTTTAAACTTGCCTACGAACTAGTGTGTAGGTGACTGGAAATGAAGTGAGTTAACAATGAATTCGCACACATTTTTATATACATATGTACATACATATGTGTGTTAATATACAAGTGCATGTACGAGTATGTACATATATACTTTTCCTTACGCTAAGGTGAATTGAATGCTTCGGCTAAGAAAAGTTTGGTGACGGCAGACATTTTAGCTAAACTTCAGAAAGAGTTACATATATGAATTCATTTTCTACTGGATACCAAGAGATAACACAATTAGATTAAACTTTCTTGCATGCAAGTAAGAAGACTTTACATTTACTGGCGTTGAAAAACGTAAAATGTCATAACCCCGCATAACTAATAATATTTTTTATACGCTACATATCAGTAACGCTCGTATACTATGTGATGGAATTCTAGTTAATTTTTGTTTTCTGCTTTCCACTCTCAGAATCACAAAGGTTGTCAAGAACATTAACAACATGAATAAACATTAGAATAAAAAAATAAAAAAAAAATTATGCAAAGGCTATCGGGGGGGCCGAAGAAAACACGGATTTTTGAAGTGAAACTTCTTTAGCGGCGGTTGATTGGTTGGGAGTAAATTGGCAAATTCAACGGAAATGGTTGGGGCTGAAACAAGTGCTTCTTGTGTGTATGCATATGGTATAAATTTAACAAAAACTTGCTAATAAAAGGTTAAAGAATAACACTCAGAAAAAGTCCAATGCAAGAATGAAAGTAAAGGTGAGTACGTACGTACACATGTAAAGAAAAGGATAAAGGCAAGGGTAAAAATAAAAACAAAAACAAAGATGCGTAAAGATAAAGGCAAAAATTAAGACCAAGGTAAATTTAAACACTTTACTTATAATAAACACAAACGTAAAAACAAAGATAAATATAAAGAAAAAGATCAGAATGAGGATACCGATAAAAGCAAAAATGAAGATATAGGAAGAAGGATTATAATAAAGGTAATTATAGAGAAAGGGATATAGTTAGAGATACAGAGACTCAATCTGGGAACCATTTTGGGATTTTCGGAATTCTCGGGACCTATCGATATAATAATCGATATTTTTACCGGTTTTGTTATCGATATTTTTATCGAGTTCGGATATCGACATTGTTATCGACTTTGCTATCGATATTATTATCGATTTTTTATCGAATTCGTCATCGGTTTTTATCGATATTTTATCAATTTTGATTTTGTTATCGATTTTGTTATGGATTTTGTTATTAATTTTTTATAGATTTTTCTATCGATTTCGCTATAAATTTTGTTATGCATATGTTTTATCGATTTTTCTACCAATATTATTAGCGATTTTTGCTATCGAAATTTTTATCGAATTTGTTATCGATATTTCAATCGGTTTTGTTGTCGATATTTTGTTGGATGTTACTATCGATTTTGTTATCGATAGAGTATAGAGATAAAAATGAAGAGAAAGGAAAACAGAATAACATAAATGCAATTAGAACGAACAGGGGTAGAGGTAGGGATCTAGATAGAAAAAATACAAAAAATATAACCTTAAGCAAAAGCAGATGTATGTATGTATGTATGTACATATATTGGTTATGAAACAAAATAGATATGTAACGTAAGTTTCACTTCTCGGGCGTGGCCCGGGCACACTTACTTTTTTTTTATGATCCACTTACTAATACTAGGTGGAATATGAAGATAGGAGGCTGAAATTTTGCTACATTTTTTACCCTTAATGAATTTCTTATATGGGGCGGAAGACAAAAAAAATAGCCGCTTTGTTTGACATAGTAAATGGTACATATGCACATATATCGCACACCGTCTTCAAAAGAATCGCAATTCAAAATGTTGCATATTTGAAATTATCAGCTAAAAATGTGCATAGAGCTTTTGCTATAATTTGTTATATTTTGTTATAATTTGTTAAAAACCACCTAATGTAAAGTCTCTACTGCCCATATGATTGTCATTTGCTAAGAAATAGTTTATCGCATTTTGTGACAAACTTATAACTTTGAGTTGTGCCCCTTTTGAGGATGGTATGCGATATGTATGTATGTCTACATTTAAGTAGTAGTTCCATATCCACATCCAGTCAGTCGATTTTGTTCATTCAATCGAAGTGCTTTTACGAAGAAATCATCATTTCGCCATAACAATATTATGTGCGTAAGATTGCAGCATTTTCATTTGGGTATTTGCTCCAAAAGAAATTTTCAACTGAAAGGCGCGCCGTAATGCAATGCATACCACATTAAAGAACACGCAAATCGCACAAATGCCCTTTATGTTTCACATTTAAATAGCACGTTGGTTGTAAGGATTCCGTTTACACCTACATACACATGTGAAATCAAAATGCTCACATACCGCCGACCGATTATTGCCACAAATGGCCGCTGCAATGGAATTGACTTCCAATATTTGCCATTTGCACTTTCATGCTGAGCGACATTTGGAGTTTGGCTTCGCTTTTATTGTTGCTGCAGCAGCGTCAATTGCACGTGTTGTTGAGCATTCCATTCCATTACTAGTATGTCGATGCTAAAAAATTGTTAAAGGAAAATAATCAATTGCCATTATGTCATATATGATGCAGAAAATTGAACGAAATGTGCAGGATGGGACGATTGCGGGAAAAAGTGTGGAAGTGGCACAGTTAGTGTTGCAACATTGTTGCTGCTCTTTGGCTGATGCTGCACAACACATGCTGTGCCCCTGCAGCCAATATTCATAAGCGCACTTACATATGTGTGTAGTTGTGTGTGTGTGTGTGTGTGTGTGTGTGTGTTGTTAGTGCGTGTGAGCGAGCTCAGGAATGCATTCACTTTGCAGTAAAACAAAGCTTGCCGGAGAAAATAAAAAAGCAATAAAAACGACAGCACCATTCAGGAAGTTACATAGCTGTGTGGCAAGTCATTTGCGCTGCATGCGGCGGTTGAAATTGTGGCACCACCGCACACAGTGTTAATTCAACCACATACCGTGTCAATGTGGTTATTATTATTGTTCTTACTGTTATTACTGCCGCACACTGCTGCATCGTTTAACCACACGCTGAGTATGTGTGCAATTATTTTAAATTATTCGGTGCGAACTTCATAATAATTAAAGTTTATTTTCAAGAGAAACTTGGAGAGTGTTCTTGCGTTCTTGCGTTTATTGACACTAAATTGGTTTTTGATGCCAAGTTGCATTTTATCTTAGAACTTTTAGAGGCGCTTACGCCCCGTTGCATCAGAAAACTGGATCTTAGAATATTATTTCTGCATGGGCGTGTGTAAAAATACGTTTAAATTTGTTAAAACAAAAAAAAAATTGTTTACATGTAAACTCACCCCAACACAAATATGTACGACTTATCAAATTACATATCGCACACTTTCTTCAAAATTCACACAACTGAAAATTTGGCATTTTTTAAAGTATGCACTAAAAATGTACACAGAGCTTTTATTTACCTTTCAGCAAAAAGAGAACAAAATTATCAAACTTTAAACAAAAGTCAGAGAAATTTAATAACTTTTCATCAAAATTTTGAAGTGTTTTAATCAGAATTTTTATAAAATTTTTGGGTATGCAGTTAAAATGCCTATGGCATTGTAAACAGTATGCATAAGTACAAGTGTAAGTTTTGATGCGGCTAAAAAATGGCATTGATTTTCAATATTTTATTTTTTTTTTGTTGACAGCGTGTTGCGCTTTTTTCCATATAAACATAAATTTCTTGTGGAAGGTAATTTGCAAGACCGTTGAAAAAAATTCAAAAACCGCAAAACACCCCAGAAGAAGAAAGTTTGATTTATATGGTTTTGGTTAAAGCATGAGCTGTATTTTTATAAAAATATTACAAGAAAATTTTATCTTGGAAAACATCGTAGATATTTGAAACAAAAGACCATTCATCCACCGCCAATAAAATGACTGAAATGGTTAATTTCAATATCGGTTTGTCACAAGGAGTAATTTAACATTCGTTCCATAAGCAAATTCGCGCAAATTTTCGATTCTGTAACTCAAGCTGGCCTGCACATCTAATAAACCTTCCAAAACAAAAAGAAAGCTGGGATTAAAATTTCTCTCACTTGAAACGGTAAGGTGGCCCTAGAGCCGGGTAGGGAAAATATCAGGTTTTGAAATGACACAAAAAAAAAACGCCGAAATACGTAAACTTAATTTTGGGTCATAGATTATTTTTCTGTACACCGTTTTTCCAGATTAAGAAATTTTCCCAAGATATTTTCATTTTCATGAAAAAAAAAATCACACTTTAACATGGAAGAAATTAAAAATTGTCATCTTTTTTAGTAATTTTTTCTTACTTGTGTTTAAGAATATTCTGTTGCCAAAGAATTAATCTACTAACAGTGAAAAGCGGTGGCTAAATAAACCAATTATTAGCATGAAATAGCAGCATGAAATAATATTACTCATGCGCCATATCGTACATGGCCGTAATCAAGCATTATAATACATGGCGTATGAGTACGGTAACCATCCGTCCTGTATTTTATGGGACAATCCCCTTTTTTGACCCATTGTCCTGGTAATTTATTTATTTTATACGGGACGCCAAATGTTCTGTATTTCTTTTAATGTCCTGTATTTGTCCCGTATGATCGTAATTTTCTCCATAAACAGTTAAAATTTTCTAATCGGAATGCCTGTGATTCGAATCGAAGAATAGATACAGTGACCAAAATAGAAATTAGGACTCGATATTTTAGTAAGTTTTGGCTATTTTTCCTCAGTTTATTTAATTTTTATTATTAATTTTTTGAAAGTAGAGCTCTGTTCCTAACATAAACCATATAATACCAAATTTCCAATTTTGTGCAAAAAACTATAAAAATTAATTCTGCAATGTTTCACCAAAATCTCAAACTTTTTAACAAGAATCTTTAGAAAAAAATTTGGTTTGTAGTTTTGTAACTCATTAAAATTAAGTATAATAAAGTGCGTAAAGTATGAACAAAATGCCTAACAACGTCAACAAAAAAAAAAATTGCCAAATTTTAATGGTAAGCCTTAGCGACTTAAAACTGCACTTTTCAATACTAAAATTTAACGAATTTTTTTTTTAACAAATTTTACGGGGTAAAAATCTTGAGAAAATTATCCCACAAATTTGTGATGTTATTAAAAGGAGAAGAAGGCTTTAAAATCTGTAAGCTGTTGTGGAAAAAATTTGCAAAATTATTTTTTGTCCCGTATTCGGCTCTCATAAATATGGTCACCGTACGTATGAGTAACATTTGCCATGTTAAAATTTTAAATTTTGTTCATTCGCAATGCAAATTTAAAAAGTACTCCAGTGACTCCATATAGTCGAAACACTTTGCGCCGCATAGCAAATCATATTTATTTTATGAAAAACTCTTTCCCTCAGAGGATGCTTATTCGTCGATGTCGATGGGTAAAACCTCTTTTAGGAAGGACAACCGTTTCTTTGGAGTAGAGCGAACTTCTAAGCAGGCGTCTAAAGCGGTTATATTTTAAATAACATTGCGCTCCAATTTTAGACTGAACTACATAACCATTTCTAAAACGGGTTATTTTCGGTTATTTTCTACTGACAATTTGGATTTAACGCATAAAACTATTTTTAAAGCATAACTTATATTTTCTTGCAATTCAGCATTCACTCGCTTCACTTTAGTTTGAATTTTAATTCATGTAATTTAATCAAGTTTTCTTGCACACAACCAAAGCTAAATGTGGCAATTGTGAGTTACACGAGCAACATGCAACACATGGTTACCGCGACGCCGGTACAAAAAGCAATGTGTTAAAGTACACTACCTATGCAGATGATGTTAAGAGGTGCACATATAAACATACATACATATATACATGCGAACACATTCAGCTCCGTTTTTTTCCTTTTGTGTAAAAGCACGAAATGCCACCTCGACAGCAAGGTGCATGCAACGGTGCAACAGCTGCCACTTAAGAGATNATCAAGTTTTCTTGCACACAACCAAAGCTAAATGTGGCAATTGTGAGTTACACGAGCAACATGCAACACATGGTTACCGCGACGCCGGTACAAATAGCAATGTGTTAAAGTACACTACCTATGCACATGATGTTAAGAGGTGCACATATAAACATACATACATATGTATATACATGCGAACACATTCAGCTCCGGTTTTGTTCCTTTTGTGTAAAAGCACGAAATGCCACCTCGACAGCAAGGTGCATGCAACGGTGCAACAGCTGCCACTTAAGAGATTCTAGAGACGATGACTACTTTCGATTCTGTTGTGGTTGTTGTTGTTGTGCTGCTTATTATGTACTTCAGCGCTGACAATCAACGCAGTCAAGCGAAAAGACGTCAGAGCAGCCGCAGCAGGCAAGCAGGTAGACGCCGCCCGTTGTATTTTTCAACAAGCATACCAACATGCTGCTCCTATATGCCAACGTAGACTTACATACATACATACATATATACACATGTACATACATACGTATGCAAGTGGCAAAAAAAAATAATAATAATACNATTTTCAACAAGCATACCAACATCTGCTCCTATATGCCAACGTAGACTTACATACATACATACATATATATACATATGTTAGTGGCAAAAAAAAATAATAATAATACAACATAACAGAACAAACTAATATAAAAGACGTGCAAATGTGAATTTTTGCGAGCAAAGCATACACACTCATGTTTATTTATGAGAACAAATATTTTTTGAGCTCGAGAAAAAGGATGTAATTATAATTTTTGACTGATTATGAGTCATGACACCGCCAACATCAGTGGCACAGCTTTGACTGTAATGAGCAAACATAAAGCGAACGCAAATACTTGCAAAATAATGTATGAAAGCAGTGCGTTTGTTTGCGCGCATAGAGTGCCGCACATGTCACATGCCACATGCCACATGCCACATGCCACATGCCACATGCAACGAATAGAAGGAAAAATCATGCAACAAGCAAACGACCATAATAAAACAACAGAAACTTCATGTGTAGAGGGTAAGAGCTGAAAAAAAATAAAAATAAAATAAAAATAAATTTTTGCTAGGATTGCAAATCTCGCGCTAATGAGTTTAAATAAAAGCGTGCACGCTTTCAGGCGCACAACCCAAATTACCATGCTTTCATTACTGTGTTACGCGAGGGCACATAACAACAAAAGCACAGTGCAGCAGCAACCAGCAGTGAAGACTGAAAATATTTCACAAGGAAATGAAGTTTAACTGTGAAATAAGGAATGCATGAAATCCAGAACGTTGTCTAGCAAGCTTATTTTCCGAAGTTTTGTAACTAAAACTTGATCCTAGTTGAACTCGCTCTTTTGGGCTTAAAACCTATTTGACGCTCTCAGTTAACGTAGTTGAGTCAGCGATCTTCTTAGTTTTAGTTTCGATCGCAATTCGACCCTCAGGGTACATTGTTTCTAATAGGGTATCTTCTTGTTTTTTATACGTACATAATACATTTTGCCCCAATTAAGAGGACGCGCGCGCAAAGCACTTTGAAGCCAACGTTGAACAGAAGCGCCACTACAACCTCAACATAAAACTTTGTAGCTGCTCAGCATACAACCAAGACCAGATTGGGATAGGCCACTTGGCACCTAGCTGAAGCTAGAGCTTGTTGTATTGCTGTCATTGCTTGTTCTGCTCGTGCTGATTGAAGCCACTCCAGCGCACTTGTAGAAGTCAAAAACAAAAATAAAACACAAAGGGAAAAAACAAAAGGTTGCAGAGCAGAATCCAGGTGCCGGCTAAGGGAAATTAAATAAACGAGGTCTGCTGTCGTACTCAACCTGGGTGCGTACATACATACCTATTCGTATATAAATAGTATGTATGTACAAATGTATGTATGTACGAGTATTGATGTTTATAGTAGCGAATGAGCGTCTGGAGTGCACTCAGCTCTTAAGTGTAAATTAGTAAGTTAGTAATTCAGCTGTTTTCAAATGTTTATGCTGTGAGTAGCTTTTGTCTTTGTTGTTGCTTTTGCATCTACTATGTACTCCCATCCAAACAAAACACGGAGACAAGACCAGACCGACAAACAAAAACGACAGTCAACCCAAACTCAACTGGCGCTCCAAAGTCAGAGGCAGGCAGCATTGTGTGTGTACTGCCACTGCCGCTTGGGGAATTACAGTGTTTGCATAAATGAAGAAATGAATGGCTGGCTGGAGCGCAGCAGCAGCAGCAGAACAACATAACTTCAGCTAGTGCTTTGCTTTTATTTTTGTTATCATTATTATGCTAAATATGACTGCGTTATGGAAATCACTTTTGGAGTTTTCATTTCAAGTTTGTTGCCTTTGTTTTGATTTTAGCTTTTTTCAAGCACCAAATTTGTTGGGATTATTTGTGGTTAAATATGTAAATTGTTTTTACTCAGTAAGCGGTATTAAGATGGTTGTTGCTCTATGTTATACTACCGATAAACAAAGTTATGAACTTTAAGGCATTGTCTTTCTAATCTGGAGTATTGACAGCTTCTCGGTGGCGTTGAGTAGGTCGTGATATTATAATATCGCTTTAGTGGAAACATTCAACTAACCAAATGCGAATACCAAGATATTTTACACGCAATATACCACGTTGCAGGTCTTCTGTGATAAATGCTTAAGGAAAAAATATAGGTGCTGTAAAGTAAAAAAGAAAATTCAAACTCAAGCCTATTTTATTATTCGACTGCGGATTTGTAAGCAGAAAACGGAGCCTAAAAATATGCATCACTTAACTGTAAACAAAATGTATGTATACACATTTATACACTTTGCTTTTAGTTATGTGGTACATATTTCTAGGCTCCATATTTTGCATAACAACCCGCAGTCTATTTATTATAGTCTGGGCAACATAAGATCATTGCCAAAGGGATGTTTGGGAGTACCCTTTGTGAAATATACAAAGGGGTTTGAGATTAGCAAAAAGGACGGTGGGCCAAGTTAAGGCTTAGCATTAATCCAGCCATTTTCTAGGAAATGAAGTCAGTCAGCGTTGTCAGCGAGGTGAAGTATATAGGACTAATCCTGGACACAAAACTTCTATGAAAGATATGCTGTGAATGCGACCATCTCCTATGCCACGAATGTTTTAATGGTGGCAGCTAGCCCCAAAATCCATGGAGTCTATTGCCACGATAGTAAGCCAACAATAAGGAGACGGTAGCTTGGGTTTCAGGAACTACTCTGGCCACGGTGAGACATAATCGCTCACCAAGCTACAACGGCTGGCATGTTGTATGCATAACTGGAGCATAAAAAAAAATTAGTAGTCTTCCAACTCGAGCCTCTTTATAAAACCATAGAGCAGGTTGGCAAAAGACCTATGCTTGACTTTGCGAAAGAAGGACTTGGAAAAGGTAAGGTCATAACTCTAAGAATATGGAGAAGCTATGGGCGTTGCTCCCGCTAACTCGGTTATCTAGAGTTTACATATGTAGGTAGAATAGGTTTAAAATAGAACAGACTGGCAACGCAACCTGGACGGTATCCACCTTTAGGAGAATCCTTCAGTGTGGCACAATGCACAAGAAGACAGCCGCCTCGAGATACCAGAAGGAAAATGTGCTGGTAACGTTTGACCCTGGACCAGTATCTCTGTCCATATAAGGAATTATCCAAGCATCTCTCAGGCGGAAATTTACGCCATCTATCTTTATTCAGAGATAATCCTAAATAGAGGGTGCCGAGAGGACCAAAATTCGATGGTGGTACTCAAGGCGCTTTTATCCTATGAAATCTAATCTTCTTTAGTCCTTAAGTGCACTGGGTAGTCCTTAGTCCCTTAAGTGGGTGGGTACCAGGCAGCAAGGGAATAGAGCGTACTTAGGATGCGAGACTTTTAAGCATAGTGCGGTAGGAATGCATCAAGCAAAGAGTTTACTGGTAGCATACAACAGAAGGATTTTCCAAAGTTTAATTAACCTCCCGAAAGAGAGGCTTAGATTACTAACAGGTATCTTACAGGACATTGCAGACTGAGACGGTATCTACATAGGCTGGGGATATGATCTTTGCCGGTTCCGCGACTCAACCAGCGAGACAGCACACATTCTCATAGAGTGCGATGCAGTCTATAGAAGACGTAGAAGAGAAATCTAGGCGCAATGTGGCTACAGCTTAAGTAAATACATTTGCTTACCATGATCTGCCTTCAAACTGTTGGAAAAAGTTTTGGCCAGAAATATAAGCGCATAATGGTCCTTATATCTATCATAGGGTATTTTCCAACATTTAGATGATTCCAAATTCGATGCCTACTGTGAAGCAAGCAGTTCCTTAATAAAGCAAAAAGTTTTTTCTAACAGCTTACCTTCCGTCTTTAGAGCCATGTCTATGTATTGATAGAGCTAATGAAGTGAAATAAATCTCTTAAATGGTGCAGAACCAGACATTTAATTGAAAAAAAAAAAAACGATGGCGAAAAAGTTCACTATTTTACAAAGCGAACATTTTGGCGACCGTCGGAGTTTTCATTTAAGCTTCCATTTTAATTTTAAATTAGAAAGCTGCCCTTTCAAAATATTTCTAATTAAATTTTAAGTGCTTTATAGGCTCAGTCGAAAATATTTCTAATGCGCTCGCAAAAATTATCAAAACCCACATGCAGGGGGCACGCACTGCTGTTGAAATTTACAAGCGTAAATTATTGCCTGATTTTAGCCGCACGCACGCCAGCAGTTCAAAGTGATGTATGAGAGGCAGCATGCGTGGTGGTGGTGCTGGTGGTAGTAGTGACTGCGGTGTAAGCGATTAATGAGTGAAAAAATAGACGAGAGGCGCAAAATGCAGTGAAGTGCAAAAAGTGGATCAACGAGATAAAATCAAAAATCGACGGAGCAGGCACAGCGGGTGAAAGAGCGAAGCATATTAAGAATGACAGCCAGTGAAGTGAGGTCGGTGTGCGCAGTTGGGCAGCAGTTGCGTTAGGGTGTGTGGGTGCTTGTCATGTGAGGAATGTGAAGGGATGGACAGACAGACAATCAAACGAGCTGAGATATGGATGGACACATGGACGCTTGGTTGAATATGTGGATTTAATACGCATGAATGACCGGCTGGGCGAGCAGACCAGAGGAACGAGTGCCAGAGGAAAGGATCATGCCGATGCAGGCATGCAGAGCAGACAATTGGAACCGACAAAGAAAATGTCAGCCAGTCAGTGAAGCAAGCAAATGTGACAAACAAGCAATAAAGTGCATAAATACATAGACACATCCATATATGGACATATGCAGTATATGTATGTGCGTACGTATGCGTATGCGAAAATCTTAAATGCACAGACGAGAGTATTAGAGCATGTACATATGTACATATGTACATATGTATGGGCTCATAAGTGCTGCTGCTTTTGCCGCGGCTCTACAGAACACAAATACCACAAACCAATCGTCGTCCCATCATTGTCAGCGCAATAAAGTCGCCGCAGCTTCAGACGTCGTCGCCCCAGTCTGTCATTGTCGTCGCCGCAGCAACCACTCCTGTCAATGCAGTCGGCCCTTCCACGCCAACGCAGACCATAACGAGCGAGCAACGAACGGATTACAAAACTCCCTTTTGTTGTTGTTAATTTTGCGCACACAACCGGCAAATATTTTGTCATGACGGTAATGAGTAAATGTGCATGGTTGGGCGTTTGTACCAGAGCAGCGTTCTGGGCAGCTCCACCGCCAGTCATGCGGCGTTACTTGAACTGGAGTGTATGTATGAGTGTATGCTTAAAATAATTTATACTCTTTTAATGACAGAGTGATGTCAGAGAGAAACACCAAAAACATCAACGCAGTATTTTTAACTGTAAGCAAATAAGAAATAAAAGCAATTTATCAGAGAACTCGTCTGCATTGCTTGGCTGATTTTGCGGCGACCAGTGCGTATGAGTAACTTTCGCGCTGCGAATATTCCATCAACCTACAGCGCTTAAGTAAAAAGAAACTGTGTTTATACATATGCATGTATGTACGTTAATATGTATTAGTAATAACGCTTTATGGATTACATAACCATAGCTTGGCGTTTGGTCGGCACTTCAGCTAAAATTAATTTAACATTTTCAACGATCTTTTGTAGGGTTAATAAAATGTTGTTGACTGCGGAATGCGGGGCTTGTACGCGAACAGGGAGGAATTTCTTTGCGGTATATCAAATAGAAATTAAAAGTTACTTTTTAATATTACCTACGCAATAGCTTTGTGGATTCACAATAAAGAAAGAAACATGATTTAAAAGTAGTAAATTAGAGTGGTTCAAAAAATTTTTTTTGGAAATTCATGAACGATCCCTCAAATTATTGTTATTTGTGATCAAAAAGAGAAACGTGTTTTTTTTATTAAAAAAAAGTTTTTTAAAGGTCGCGCTGGTCGGTTTTTTATAAAAACGCTGATGTTCTCAATTTTTTTTATTTTCGTGATATGCGAAAATGCAGCTAAAAATGTTTTTTACATATAATTACTCTGGTATTATTGGGGAACATTCCCTTAATTACATACCTGTCTTGGGCAGTTAGAGTGGGCCTAGTGCCCGAAAATATACTCTTGAAAAGAGACTAGTAAAATTAAAATGTTGATACTAGACGGGCTTACGTGTTCCTATGGTTTGGAACTTGTTACCAGGGGGTTTCTAATTTGGAATCTGAAGTCAGTTTTTCAAAATTCAAATTCGCCTGTGAGGCTACTTTGAAAAAAAAAGTACAAATTCTGTCTTTCTAAAACCTTAAATTTGTTTAAAAAATGGGCTTAAACATATTTCACATATTTTTAAAGTAAAAAAATAAAATAAATTAATAATTTTTATAATATTAATAAAAATAATTCGTATTGAAAATAACACATATTTTATAATGTTTTTGAAAAAGGTGATTTTAAAAAATAAAAATAAAACATTTAAAAGCGAACGCACTCAAACAATCCATACATTTTCTTAAAGATATTCGTATTTACTTTCACACAGCTGTTTATCTTTTCTATTGTGACCTGTACTTAAGAATGAAATCGACTTTTTTGTATCACATTGGGCNTGGAACCTTTACGTAAAGTTATTCGAATAAATCAAGCGAAAGGTTTGAAATCTTTCGAAAAAGCAACTGCTTAGTTTTTATTTATAAGGCGCATTCACTGAAATCTTCTTCTAAATTGTTCTCACTATCGGTTCTATTCAACGATATTTCTTCCAACCATTTTAGAACTTGTTCTTCATAGGAACCCCTCTCGAAAAGTAAAAAAAAAAATTAAGTTCAAAACAGAAAATAGCCAACAAACATGTTAAAATTACAAAATTACCTTTACTCTTTACTTTACTAACGTTCGCCTGTCAGGCGTCAAGAGGGCGTGGAGCTCAGCCGCGCAAGGCCACTGTACAATGTGCGTTTGCTAACAGCCTCGTACAGCGCTAAGCTGAGTTGGCGCGAACGTTTGCTTTGATCATTCACAGCGTTCCTGAAATATCGCGCGGAAACCGAATTCGTTCCGCCTCACAGGCGAACGTTAGTATTCTAAGGTTAAGAATTTCAAACAAATCCAATCATTATTCTTTCAAGTTGGTCGCCATTTTGGATCTACCATTTTCCAAAAAGAGTGTTTTTATGAACCACTCTGGTTGTACATACATACATATATTAAGCTCAATTGACCAATTATTGGAATAGACCATTTTATCATACAACAAAGTTCTGTTTAGTTACAAAGATGGCTCTGGTCTCACTTAAAAATCAATAAATTATTATTTATAAAAAAAAATTCAGAAAACGTTTACAGAATTTTTAAATAAAAAAAAAATATTAAAAGCAAATCCTTGGAAAAAATTTTGTGAACCTTAAATCTTATACATATTTGAAAAGATCCTGAAATTTTTAAGAATGTGTTTTTTTTTTTTTGTAGATATACATTTTTTGAACTTGGAACAAATTTTTTTGCAAACTCTAAATAAAGTCATTTTAAACAATTTTTATTTATTTTAAATTTATTTCTAATTAAGTTTCCTAAAAAAAAAATTAAGTTCAAAAATTTATATCTTCAAAAACTATCTTGAAAATCTCCAGAGTTTTAGGATCAGTTGGAGGTATTTAAAAAAAAAAAATCCAAAAAGTTACTTAAGTTTTTGCTTTTACAATTTTTTAAATTTCAAACTTCTAACCTTTTTTTTAATTTTTCGTATTTTTTTTTTAATATTTCAGCCACAAATAACAACTTTCAAACCAGACCAGATTTTTGTAACTATCATAGTTTTTGAGATATTCAAAAAAATTACATAATTTGTGAGATTTTGACAGTTCGACGAAACAACAGGCTTGACCTGGTTTCATAGTGCCACTTGAGGGTAGTGCCCTAGCACAACACCCCTGAAAAAAAAAAAAATATTCGTCTGAAAAAGACTAAACTTCCAGTAGTATTTTGATAAAAAAAATTGCTTGTAACTTTGGTTACGAACCAGGAAAGTCTGTAAATGCAACCTACGTGTATGAAAATGAGTCGTTGTATCTGCATTTTTCTAAGTGTTTGCACATGCATACATAGATATTAGGGCGATTTTTTTTGCGGCTATTGTTTTTTTTTCACTCCTATCTCAAAATTTTGTGGAAAACACCGAAAAAAAGCCCAAGGATTACACCGCAATGGACACTTTTGTAGAGCATTCAATTCTGAAGAAAACCCATCGTTGACCAAGATTATACCATAAAATGCCTGTGAGCTGTAGACTTTTTAAGAAAACAAACTCAAAGTTTACGTGAATTTTATATGGGAAATCTTTTCACGCCTTGGGCGAGTACTTAATTTTAATATTAAGGGTTAAAATTTTCAGGGAGCTTTTTCCACAAAATTTTGAGGTTGGAGTGAAAAACCAACAACATTAGCAAAAAAAATCGCCATAATAGATATATTTGTAAAAATTTGTTTGTTTGTGTATATTATTTTCTATCTTAATAGATTTTGAAGTGAAGGCCAGTGCTTAGCTAAAATCGACCCACGGGAGTGCACGACAACCTGATAGAGATCCATTTTAACGAAAAAATTAGGGCACTGTGAAATATAAGCGGCAGTCCACGACATTAGTTTGTTGCTTAATTTGTATGCGAAAACGTAACAAACAGACTAACAGTACTCGGAGGTCAGAAGGTAGAACCTCTTAAAGCAATATTCAAAATAATAACCAGGTGCTTGAACACAAGTGCTAAGACAAAGTGCCGAATTTTGTTATCCTAAAAGAATATGCTAGATTCTAATTCTTTGAATATTTCGTATGACAACTAATCTAGACAGTCTTATTTCTTCAAAACTCTTTATGGCAACGCTACCAAAAACTTAAAGCTATTTGCATCCAAATGATACGAGTGACTTCAACGAAATATAGCAC
>NW_016170440.1:0-8010 GCF_001687245.7 Rhagoletis zephyria
TGGCAAAGCAGGCGTACCTACCAAGTGATTGCCAGCCGCCAACAACGGTCTTCAGACGAATAGAGAGCAACAGCTAGCTAAGTTTTTATTTTTTTATTTTTTAGCTTTTGGTCAACAACAGGCAGCGGCAGCGACGACATCGTTGTCGTGCAGCAAGTCTCCGATTGCACGGCAGACACACACGCCCCGGCACACACAGTCACTGCCAGTGATGGAAAAGTAGGTACAATTGAGCCCTCGGAAAGTAGAAAGAACTGAGCGAGGGAACGAAATTTCGTGGTAAATTTCCACATTGACCAAAACCAACTATACTCCCTGTTTCCTTATTTTTAAGAAAAACCAGACAAAAAATTAGCTCAATAGGTTTATTTTTGCAATATTGACGAGCAATAATATAAAAGCGCTTGGACGCGTATCTCGAACTCAGGCCTTTCAGCTTTCCGCGGACTCAATTGTATTTTTTTAAGCCTTTTCTATATTGTACATTCGGTAAAAGCGTACCATTTTAGGCTGTGGGGAAAGTATTCACCTTTTCTAAGACATACCATTGCCTGAAGCTGCTGAGAGAGATTACTTCAAACGTCAATTATTATAGCCAAATAAGTTAAATGTAAGTCGAAAATTTGATTTATGGAAACGCATATTTTCTTTTTAGGTACATTTATGTGCTTGTAGGTACAAATTAGGTACACTTTTAAAATGTAATTTACCCTCGCTGATCACTACACGACTTCATTTATTTGTTGAGTAAATTCTACTCATTCATTCATTTACTTTATAACCTGTCTGTCCGTCTGTTCGACTGCCTGGTTGAGTGCTTGTACATATGCACGTATATAGGTATGTATGTAGGTTTGTTGGAAAATTTATTATAAATCGTTTGAAATTGCAATTGCAAAGCCATAATGACAACGAGTGCTGGCCGTTGGCCGGTGACCGGTGGGGTGGACGAGCAAGGCGTGCCAATCAGGCGGTGCACATGAAAACGTTGTGGCGATAAGTAATAGGTGGAGTATACAATGCAAACAAATCGTATTTGCCAAACACATTTACACATTTGTAACTACATAGCATTTTGCACATATTTGCATACTTACTAAAATCACTATCTGCGAATATGTCTGTGGCCCTCCACATAAGATATACATACTTACCCATGTAAGCGACTGTGCGTATCTAATGCGAACACACCTCCTCCTTGACAAGTGACAAATTTCATTGTTCATTGCAGCACTGTGGCAATGCGAAAGCAAGGAGTTAGCGTGGTGCTTTGCTTGGCTTATAGTTTTAACAAACGGATGTGAGAAAACGCAAATCATTGGAAATATTTGTTTAGCGAAATGGAAGATTCTAGATAGAAATCGCTGAATGATATAATTTATTGAACGAACTGGGATAGATAGGTATTTATTTGGAAGAGGTGAGGGATCTATTGTGCCATTTTATTTTTAATATAAAATGTTGATTTTCAAAAACTTCCAGATCGATTTTATCGAAATTGTTTCTTAAAAAAAATTCACTTATTCTGCAACTTTTAAGTCCAGTCCGATAATGGGTTAACAATGAGTTCTATTTTTTCGGGGTTTTAAATTAATGAAAAACTAACAAATTTTTTCCAACTCAACGCCAAGAACTCTGACTGCGTCAAATCAACTGCATAAACGATATGATAGAAATTATTAAATAAAATGTATTGTAGAGGAAGTAACTTTCTACATAATAACAGTCGGTACATAGTACTACTCTACGACTACTCGCTTTGGCGTAGGCCAGTAAGAGTTGGTAGAGTAGAGTTACAGAAGTATTTTTCAGGTACTTGTATCTATGTTTTCGCAGATTAAGGGACGTTTCCTCGACTGCCTGCTGAAAATTGACGACCTGTATGCTTTATCGGTTTTTTATCGATTGTCTGTTAGAAACATGTGAGAGACAAATTTTACAGACAGTCAAAGCACCGTTATCTTTAACAGGCAGCCTGGAAAACGGTCTTAACTTTTTGATATCGATATTTTACAGTTTTGTCCTACGATATTTTCATGGGTTTTGTAATAAATATCGACTTTTTTTGGTTTTTGTTATCGCTATCACTATTTTAATAAATTTTGATATCGATATAGATATTTTTTTGGTTTTTGTTATCGCTATCGATATATTAATAGATTTTGTTATCGATGTAGATATTTTTAGGGCTTTTTTTATGGATTTTGTAGTTGTTTCAATAGTTTTCGTTATCAATATTTGTATATGTTTTATTGCCGATATCGATAATTTTTACAGTTTTAATCGATATCGATATTTTTATAGATTTTGTTATTGCTCAAGTATTACGTAAGCATAGGTTTACCCCTTTCTCCACTTTGTCAGCAAAAGTAAACAAAGTTCTTGCCCCATATCCCCCTTCTATACACATACGTAATCATTGGTATTTTGTTAATCCGTTAAAGTTCATTTATTGTGATTCATGGCCAGCAGTTATCAAGTCTAGAAATGAGGAATTCATAGCCTAAAAGATGCAATTAAATTTTTTTATAAAAAATCGTTCAAATTAGAATCTACGAAAATTTTCAGAAAAATAAGAAAAGTAAATAAATAAATATTGCTGATGTAATCACTATCCAGATCCACCTCTGCCCCTTGTCATAAAAAATAAGCAAATCAAAGACCCCACCCTAATTAGTAGTTACGTAATACTTGACTAGCCTCCAAGTGGTTGTAGAACCCAATAAAAACAAAAAGATTTCGATAACACTACCGATATAACTTTTTTTTAATTTTATGACATATTCAATTACACTATACGGCAAAATCCATAATTTTTCTGGGTATTGGACCAAACCCATTGTTTTGAAAGAGGCATAAGTAAAAAAAGTTATTTCTCCGTTTTTCGAAGTTAGCCTCCGAAATCGAGATATGAGCCTTCGAAGTTCGAAATTGAACCTTTGGTAAAAAATAATTTTTGTATGTAAAAAACTAAAGAAGTAAAAATACAGACGAGGTACGCCTTTTTCCTCTTTATTTAAATGGTATATAACTTTTTTTGTGAACACTTATAATAAAGGTGCTATAAGGGGTCAAAGTTCAGCTCTTCGAAAAAATTAAAAACTTTGTATTTCAAAAAATTTTGAACATGAAAAAAGTTATATATGTACTAGGGTATTCGATTATTCGCCTTTTTTCCAAAACCGGTTTTCGAGTTATTCGAAAAATTGCATTGTCAAAAAACCGGTTGCCGATTTTCTAATTTTTTACAGTGAAAATGCTTACCTTGGTATGAAGTCATGACCAAAACACACAATAAAACTATTAAGAGTAAGAAACGAATAAAACACTTTCTATATCAAATTTAAAACAAATAAAAATCAGTTAAAAATTGACGTTTGGTCTTTTTGAAATACTTTATTGCATTTTTTCTGATTTTTTTTTTCGGTTTGGATTAATGCTCTCGCCGCCGTAGCCGAGTGCTTAGGGATGCCTACTGCCACTCGGGAGATCCTTGGTTCAATTTCTGGATCCATCAACATCAACAAAAGTTTTTTCAAGCTGCTGTCGCCCATCGGCAGACATGGGCAACCCTCTGAGTGTTGTTTAAGCGCCAAGCAAGCCTAGGATATAATTTTGAAACTATTTAGGGACATTTTTTGAACTGCAAAACTTCGAAAACCTAAAAGTTTTATTCAGAGGTCAAGATTTGGATGAAATGAGAAAAACCGGCTTGTTCGTTAAAAAAATCCGGTTTATTCGATATTCGAAAAATCGAGATTTCAAAAAAAAAACGCCTACAGATTTCCGTAAAAACCGAGTTAATCACACTATTATATACCTTTTAAATAAGAGCAAAGGGCGGATCACGTCTTTGTTTTTAATTTTTAGTTTTTTATATACAATAATTAAAAATAATTTTTTACCAAACGTCCAATTTCGAAATTCGAAATCCCATATCTCGATTTCGGAGGCTAACTTCGAAAAACGGAGCAATTACTTTTTTACTTATGATTCAATCTCCGAGAAAAAGTTGGTTTGGTCCATTTACCCAGCCAAGTGCTGTACAGTGTTATACGAATTATTTTGCTTCCAGGCTTTGCGCTGTCTGCATTGTCAACTACAGCAAGAAGGTAAGCCGTACCAAATTCTTCATTGAAGCGACTCAGTGTTCTATGTGAATGTTTAACATTTTTTTGCACTTCAATCAGCATTACTTAGCAACTTGTTTTCACTGTCCTCATTAAATCCTAACCCACAAACACAAATACGTATGTAAGTAGATATTCCATAACAGCAGTTTCAGTTTCATTTTCAAGCTGCTAACGCCGCAATGTGGCCAAATGGTTAATGCATGTCGAGCGAATTATTCATACCTGTGGGAGCAATGCTTTATCAACTGTCAAGTAAGAAAACTACAGATGACAAATATTTCCATCTGAATGAGTGAGAGTAAGAGGAATTATGACACTGAGAGATAGTGCAACAACTGGTGAAAAGCTAGAACACAAATTGCATTAACTACATATTTGCATTTGTTTGTTTTGTATATATCTACATAGTTAGATAGGACAATGTTGCTAGTACTTTACCAGAAAAAAAGAGGGGAAAGTAAACAAAGGAAAGTTATGAGAAATTCAAGTTAACCCAAGTTGGCAATGCATTTGTACATATACTTTACATACAACATATTTATTTAGTTAAATTTTTCCATTCAAGATATCTACTCGTTAGTGCTGTCAAGCTATTGTATAAGATTACAATACAATGAACTACAAGCGTTGTTTTCTTTTCCTCGAGAATTAATGTCAGCTCAGCATCCTTATTATGAAAAGTGGAACGGAATAGAGATGACCGCAGTACAGGGGAATAAAACAGTTTCGTTAAAGAATATTTCTTTGATATCATTTTGTATTTTATTCAAGCGTGTAAAATGTCTCACAACTTCCAGCTTAAAGCTTTTTAAATATCCACTCTGCAAGCTACTTTAGAGTTTCAGGAGATTCCTTGAACACGTTTTGCAAATCTTCAATGCTAGCTGCGGCAAAAAAAGTTGCAAGAACAAAAGCATAAACACACACACACGCACATGCATTTATTTGCATAAGCATACGCTCCCACACACACACACACATATGTACGTGCTGCCAAGCCAAAGTGTCCTTGCGCGCAAATCCATAGTGGAATAATGAAGCTAACTCCTGAAGATGGATGGATGGATGGACGGATGGATGGATGGATGATGTTGCTAGTCATGATGATGCCGCCATTGGTGCTCTTCCACTTCTTCTTGTTCTTCTTCTATCTACTAGATACTTTTTTGTTTCAAATCGCTGTTTTGTAAGACCAACGCTCTGCCGCTGCTGGACGTGCAATACATACATAGTCCGCCGTCATCAATGCATTTTTGGTCCGATAACTTAGCATGCCGAATAAACGACACCAGGGAGGTGAAGGCAAAAGAAAAGGAAGGATGTGTGTGATAATATAACTGTTCTACATTATCCTCATCGTTAATCTGTTCCAGAGCAAGTAGCTATGTTTGCTTGTATGCGTGCGCTTGCATGATTGACGCTTTGACACAACGAGTTGACAATAACGCAACTAAGAGCGAAAGCAAACGCCAAAACCGATAGATAACGATTCGGGTGGGAATGTTGGTTTGTTGGTGCATGTATGTGCATTAGGTTAGGTTAGACATTCTGGCACTTGCCAAGACTTTACTCAGAATTGGGTCATCAGACCAAGATTCGCAAGTTGAATATGAATACGCAGACCTTTCAAACCTCAGGAAAAAATAATGCAGTCTACGTAGGTCAGGTTCAGCCAGCTGCAACGACTAGCTCTCCTCGCCCTGAAAACACATCAAATCGCCTCAAATATGGAGAGCGATTGCCTTAAGCTTTTAACAATCATCGCATCTGTAAACTGAATTGACTCTTTTGGTACCGGAACTCGGTGGAGTCATAGCTAATGAAGTGACAGCCGAAAACAAGGGCGCCTGCACCCCTGTAGAGTTATGGCCAATGAAGTGATGGAAAAGTAGCTTTATGAGAATTAATGGGCCTGGACCCCATCATCTCTGTGAGGTGAAATTACTATATCTGATTGATTATCTTATAGTTCATACGAGCCTTGCGTTGGATTGTACATGTCGCAAGCATTAATTCTGCCACTACAGTGAAAACATTTTTCGCCGTAGAACCCATAGATGGCCAACGAAAATGAGGACACTTATGAATATCATGGAAGGGTCAAGAAGTTCGCCGAGTTCAAGTCGGCTAAACAATCTATAATATAAAGCACGTGCTGAAGAATTGGTTGCCAATGTTGACAAGGGCGAGACAATGTTCGATGCTCTCTACCTCTCCCTCGCCTTTGCAACTGCGACAAAAATCGTTGGTGGAGTATCCTTACCTTTCTCCGTGTGTGCATACCAGGCAGTTTCCATTGATTACCCCGACTGATAATCTGAGAGAGGAGCAGTGCAGCCAAGTGAGAGCTATGGATCGCCTTACATAAATCTTTGGCCAAATTTGCCTGGTAGTATGGTAGGTAGTTTCCACAGCCTCCTCCTCCTCGATAAGTTCAGCATTTAATCTGTGCTTGCAGGAGGTTAGAGGTATGCCCGCATTCTGAACATAATTGACTTGAGATATTTCTTTCCCCTCTACTTGCCACCTCGTTGGCTAGGCAGTTCCCAGGAAGGTCCATATTTATGCCAGCAGGTTGAAACACTTCCTGCATTAAATGCCTACTTTCGAAGTTGTACCGTTAGATTTGAGAGATTTGACAGCAGCTTTTCTCTAAGAATAAATAGTTATCGACCATCCTGGAAGGGCGGAGGTAATGAGTCACCGAGTCTCCTCCATTTTGGCGTTTGGCTCTGCTTGGAAAACGCTGCAACGGTCCACTACCAACCCTTTTGTTAAGCTTGGAGCCATCTGTGTATATAGCCGTAGACTCTGGGTCTAAGTTTGTGACGCCTTCCCATTCGTTCCTCTCAGACATTCTTAAGAATAATTTGTTGTCTAAACATCTTTAGTGGATTGTCCGGTGGAGTTTCAATTATTTTTGCGTGTCCGAATCTGAGGTCTGTTATTATCCTTAACCTCTCTTTGGAGGGGTTTATGATTTTCTTGTTCCTTGTAAGGTTGTAGCCTCCCAGTAGACCTGGATATCGATGTATTTATTGTTTTATCGTTTTGTTTTGTAAATACTATCAAAATAATATCAAAATTTTTTTCATTAACTTTCATGTGGCACCCTAATATGTTGCGCCTATCGCTGCAAATCACAGCCTGGTTTTGCTCTGCAAAGCTTACTGTCCAGCTCTGTTTTAACGCCACACTGCTTTCACTTATCACTATCAGCTACAGCTGCTTCTTCTTCATTTACTCCTCTTTTCATGCACTGAATGCTTTCGACTTATCAACATTTTCCTAAGTATTTTTTGCTTTCCTTTTTTGTTGCTATAACCATTACTTTCCGTACTGTGAGAGACTTGCAGTTTGCATGCCAGCGCTATTTTAAACTCTTTCCTTACTTCCACGCCCACTATATGTGTATAGCGTATGAACAGTTGTTTCCTCCTTCCATTGACCATTGTGTCTGTGGGCTAATGAAAATGAAATTTGGCGAAACTGTGTCATCAAGGCTAGTGCGCTTATTTTTTGTTTTTGTTTCTCAGCGTAAGCCAGCTATCTTAGTTGTTGTTGTTGCTTCTTGGTATGCTCCACTTTTCGCATCGATTTTCTTTCTATCTGCAATACATAAGTTTCCAAGAATATGTACGTATTTATGTATGTATGAATGCATATCCATGGATTTGTTTTGTCGTCGTCCTGTTGACTGTTTGTTAATTTCGTAATGGACATGGCAATTGCTGTGCATAGATGGCAGGGATATATAGATATGTAGATTTGTGTGTACAACACATACTATTTTCTGGAATTGTGCGCTGTTCTTAAAGATTAACTTATATCATTTCAGTATAACTTTAAAAATTGTAGTCTCGTAAGAAATTTCACC
>NW_016170440.1:13257-15813 GCF_001687245.7 Rhagoletis zephyria
GCATTGGTATTGGTGTGACTTTTGAATTGATTTTTTCGCTCTATTTTAAACTAATTTGAAATTTTAAAAATTGCCTGCACATCAGCATCAAAATACCTTTCTAATGATATATAATTGTTTATACCTTAGAAGTACAGTTTAGCCGTAAAAGGGGTGTAAAGGAAACATGATTGCCTATTTATATAATTGATGATAAGTATATCTAGACACAAAGTAACTCTCTCTCTCTTTTATTTAACTCATTAGCATATAGCATTAGTTTTATTTTCTTAGCATTAAGTTTAAGGCATTAAATGGGTTAAAAGTGTGCCACAACGCCGCAAGCGCATGCGCATACCTAACTGGTCAGTGTAGAAAAGCTGATTGACTTATCTGACGCAACAGACGTACAAGTTAAGCGCTTGCTGTTCATATAGGTACTTGCACACATGCCCACTTAGCTATAATTTCACTTATTTGACTTTATTTTTTGTATTTTTATATATGTACATACATATGTTTGTATGTACTATTTGTTTTATTGGTATTTATTTCCTTATATTTGCTTGTTGGGATTTGAAAAGCTTGTTTACTCTGATTGCTGATTTGTTACTTAATTGCTTTTAGGCGCGCTTCAAGTGTGGCGAGTGAGTGTTTTTACTACCTACCATACTGCATTTCGGTGCATACACACACACACACACACGTTTAAACACAAAATTACGAAGGTCGGGTAGGTGGTCTTTTATGCGTTTTGTTGACGCATTCAAAGCAACCAAAATGCAGACACCAAATCACTTGAATGTCATTCATGTTGACATTTTTGTGTGGTGCTTATGGTGCGCTTGTTATTGTTATTGTTGTTGCTATCGCTTGTTGTCATTTGTTATTCCACATTTGTTTATCTACAAATGTCATTCGGTTTGATTTTCAATTTGTTTGACATGTTAAGTGTCATAAAGCGTCGCTCAACATAAAAACATGAAAAAGTGTCATTTTGAGGCGTTAACGCCGTAGCCGCCGCCGCGCCGCAGCCCCGCTGAAACTGCCACAACAAGCTTCGCATTCAACACTTTGTGGTCGCTAATTTATTTATTTACAAATCTACATACGTTCTATTTGGTTACTGCCTCTCGTAAGCGCCCACACCGCGCGCTTTTCCTACTGCTGCTTTCCCTTGTAGCTTGATCTGTCTACTTGTTGCACAAACTGTAGGCTGTTGCGCGTTATTTGGAAATTTCGATTTAACATTTTCACTCTTTCTTTCTTTGATTTATCTCTGCTCTTAATTTCAAGCTTTTTCAATTATTTTTAATTTATTTTCATTAATGCTTTTTTTCTTTATTTGCGTCGTTGCATTGTTTCGAAATCCGCTTAAGCGAAATTAATCTCTTTCGTTGCACTGATAAGCTCGCATTAGTTGCTGATTACAATGGACTTTTATGCATTGTACCGCGTGTGCGCGGCTAATCCTCACTCTTGATTTTATTTCATTTATTTTCGACATACCAAGCCGTCGATCATTTTCTTGTTAAGTGATTTTCTTTTTTCCCTTTTTGAATTCCACTTTTATTGGTAGCCATCAGTATCTGTAACACAACAAGTCGTGGCTAATTGAAGCTTAAGCTTTTGTGGCCGAAAGTGTGGAGTAGCTGTAAGCCTACGCTAGTAGTTAATATTGATTTATTTGTGTTCGAAAGCTGTACTTGAAAAGACGAAAAAGCACGCATGAGTTCTGCTCGACCGAGCTTTTCCTTCCATTTGTGGTGCTAGTTTGTCATTTGTATCATTTGCTATGTTCCACTAACTAGACAACTAAATAGCGTCCTTCGCTTCGAAGTACGAACATCTAATCAATCAGATTTGAGGATTGTGATAACGACATTCCGAAAATCCCGGTAACGTAAAATAAGAAAAAATTTACATTCCTAGTACCAACTCAATGTTGGTGACTTAAGCCAAAAGAGCATATTCGGCTTGAAAATTTACATTTGGGTGATTTTCTTAAACTCTACGAACTGGAGAACTCGAAACTTAAAAACGCTTTTCAAAAAAATGTTGACAGTTCGCGCACAGTCTTGAAAATTTCAAAGTTTTTGGGATCTTTAAAGTTTGCGAACTACAAAATTTCGATTATCGCAAATTACGGCGAAAAATGGTTAAACGCAAGAAAGTGCCAAGCATTTTGGGAAGGGGCTAGTTACCGCAAGCCCCACTTCGTTGATAATATTGCACTTGCATATGCATTTCAGCCGCAAACTTTCATCGAAAACAAGATTTAAATATACAATTTTTTTTTTCTAAAACTGCTGCTTACTCGAATCAGCGGAGTTGACAGCTACCCACCGCCGCCAGACGGCATGTACATATGTATGTAGCATGCCACACCTATGACCGCATGAGAATGTACATACATACATACGTACATATATTAATGGCATGCATGTGTGCCACGCGTAGCATTCCAATGTAATTCCATTTCACTGAGCCATTCCATTCGATGCCATTCAATGCAACAATCCAATGTCATTTAGTGACAGCAATGGCAGCAACAGCAACAGCAACACCAACAGCAGC
>NW_016170441.1:0-12861 GCF_001687245.7 Rhagoletis zephyria
CTCTCCGCTGCATTTCATAATATCTTCAACCACCAACACTCCAATAAGATGCTGCATACGCCAATACTCTAATGAGATTCTCCTCTTTTACTTCATTTTCAATTAGAATGACTACGAACAAGGCCAACGGGTGTTCAGTCTCCGCTGCCAGCAATAGACACCGCTCTCCCAGCATTCAACGTACTCTTGCATTTCAAGTGTTTGCGAAGCCGTTAACTATTTTACTTATTTACAATGATGGACTAATGACCAGAGACAAAATATGTTACGACTGGGACCACATGCGTGTTTCACCCATTAACGAACAGCGGTAGCGGAGCAATGATTTCCACGCACAATTCAATGGTCGGCATACTAGCACATTCAAACGATTCAATGGGCCTGAGTACACTAGCCTGCTCAGTCGGACTGAGCAGTCCACCACTCGAACGCACACTGGAATGGGCAGGCGGCCGAAAACAGGTTTCAGTTTTGTATGCATGAACTATGCATGATTGTGTTAGTGGATGTGGCACATGCAAACAAAACGAAATAGAAAGCATGTTGTCTAAGTGTGCGTGTCAGTCCACCGTCAATCCGCGATTTTCGCGGACTGAAATGAGCGAGGTAAACTCGAACTCTCTTCCCCCTCTTATCCACACAAAACCGGTTTTAGGCGGACTGAGCAGTCCAGTGTACGGAGGCCCAATAAGTGGGACTGTGTGCACGGTTGCCACTTCCCTTAATTTTTGTGTACCAAAAAGTGTACCAAATCCAAAAAAAAGTACCAAAATATTTCCTTAAAAACTCATTATTTCACAAAATGAGACCCTTTATTTAATGACATAAATATATAATACAGGTTGTACATTCTTTTCATTTCATTAATATAAGCAACGAAAATAACAAAATAAATATTATTATTATATTAACATTTCAGTATTTGAGTTTTTTTACAATTTGCAAAACAATGTTATTATTATTATTTTCCTTAGCAAGATTGAGAATCCAAAAAATAAATCTATAAGCGAAAATATCACGTTTGTATAAATATTTCAGTTCGAACACATTAGTACATACATATAATTAAACAAAAAAAAATATAGAAATTCGCATAAGGCGATCGAAAGTCGGCAAACGATATCCACTATGTGTTATGAGATAATCCGGTTTACAGGTGTATTCAGTTACACATACTACCGTAGATACGAAGGTATGTATATGTAATATTTTAGTATCCTTGCAGAAATGATCTAGTATGCGTAACTGAATGCACCAGAAAACACCTTTACGTCATAATTCATAACACACACTACAAACTCACAAGCTACAAGAATTCGTGTGCTGACCAATCTTGATTCAAAGCTATACTTCCCGATAGATCTTTTACCAACATGATGCTGTTTAGCGTCTTAAATTCAAGGTTGTTTCTCAGTTTGGTTTTAATCAAGCTCAAATTGAAAAACTTGCGTTCAGCGGCAGCAGAACTATGAGGCAGACTTATTAACTTAAAGACGAAATTTGTTAATTCTTGAAATGCATTTTCTCCAACCCCATTTTTTATTATGGATACCTTCTCCCAAAAATCTTCAAGATTTGAGTAGTCTTTGAAATCAGCACTCCTAATCCTGAGTCACCGCCACTGTGTTATAATATCATCAGGGTCACCGTCGATTAAATGAGCAAATTGTTTTATTAAAGGTAAAAAAATACGTCTGATTCAGAAAAAATACTATAGCTAAACTTTTGATATCTTGTCTACCGAAATCGAACCGAACTTATATTTGTTTTAGCAATTCAATATAGAAATTACAAATATTCACCTTAATGGAATGCCGTTGATCGTTTGTAAAAACATCGGATTGAATATATTTTTCCGCTTTCGAGCCTATGTGAATTTTATCGACAGAAGAAAATATTCAGTATTTTGTACATCAATTAATCTTGGCTCGTTAGCCCTTTTGACATAATTATCACAAATATAGTTATTAAGGACTAGTTTAAAATGTGTTTCTATATTAGTATATAGATATGGAAGCCTTACGCTTTCTGCCTGAAACTCCTTATTCAGGGTGTTTATAATTTTTAGTATGTAACTTAAAAACATAATGTAAACTTTAAGTTCTGCATTACCCATCAGATTCGCCAAGTACTGTGACTTTATTCCATTTAATTCTAAGCAGCATGATAAAAAATACAATTGCAAGGCCTCCCACTGCTCGATAATCCGCGATATTACTGCCTCCAAAGCAAGCCATCTGGTAAGCGATATTCCTAGAATTTTGTGGGGCTTTACCTTACAAAAGTCTTGAAACTCCTTGAAGTCTTTTATGCGCTTGGGGCTATATGCAAAAAATTTGCAAACGTTGCGACGTAGCTCCTCAATTTGATGCGGAAGTTTTTTACACGCGTAACTGGAGCAAAGGTGCAGGGAGTGGCACATAAATTTAATATAAAATAAATTAACGTCCGCTTTTAACTTAGTTTTCAAACCGTTTAAACAACTCGCCATAGTGCTGGCACCATCCGTAGCAAGACCCATTCAATTTGACAGAGGAATATTGTGAGATTCAAAAAACAATTTAATCGCTCGATAAATAGATTCGGAGTCGGATTGATCTAACTCAATCAATTGCAAAAAATGATCTTTTACTTTACGCGATAGTTGGTCGAAATATCTTACAACCAGTACTAAGGCTTTTCGGCAAGCAAGTCCGTTGTTTCGTCGACAATTAACGAGAATTTGCTTTTTTGCAGCACATTTACAATTTTATTTTTTGATTTATCTATTAAAATTTCAGCTAAAGGCGTTGCCTTTGTGCTGCGGCATTTTAACGCTTTTGCTATTTGACTATCAGTGCAGCAATCGTATAAAAGACCAGGCCCTTTCGGTTGGCAAATTGTGCACAATACAGAAAAAATAATTGTAAACTCTGCATTGCGTACCTGTTTAGCTAATACTACGTTCAAATTGACGAGCTAAACATGTTAAATGGGCTTAAACCAGTTAAATGAACAAAACATGTTCATAAACAAGTTAAATCGTATGCAATTGTAGTTGGAAAATTGAACCATTTAACTCGATTGAAAACCAGCTCAACGCAGAGTTGTATCAGAAAGCTTTCTGCTCCGGCCAATCAGAAAGACCCAAAAGCTTTCATTTGATACACCAATGTTCAAAAAATTTATATTCTGAAAAATATTAAAAATTAAAAATTATCAAAAAATATCAAAATTGTATGCATGTCTTCCCGCCAAAAAAGAGGCCAAGGCGGTAATTAGTTATTTCCCATGAGATCTCATCGTACGCAGAGATAAATAGTGCATACGAACTTAATTTTAGAGAATCGATTCTAAATTTTCGGAATCGATCGAGAATCGATTCTGAGATCTCGATTCTCTTATTTTTAATTTATCTTTAGATACGCGTCAATTGTTAGAATTGTGAAATTCCTGACATGACTAACTTGCTGTCTCCACAAGCAAAGGTTTTTATCTTGATAATGTTATCAGGCGAAATTTTGCCCCTGGAGTCTGCATATTGCTCTTGACAAGCAATAATTATCAGAGCTTTTATCTTGATAAATATTGCAAGCAATTTCGTACTTTGACAGCTACATTTTCATTTGCGCAATAGCTTCGTGTGTACTTCGTCTATTGAAAATTGTTTTTACGTCTTTATAGGAATTTCGTATTCGAAGACCTCTTCGTCTTGGAGCGCCTTCCGTCGTTGGTTCCTCTCCCCGTCTTTAAAGACTTTTCGTAGTACACACAAACGCTTATCCTGGTTGAGCCCCTAAATGTGAGATAACATTTTATTTACAAGGATTCTACAAATTTATTTGTATTTAGGATTCGAAATTATCTAAAGAAATTGAAAAGCGTTGTGTGTACTTCGTCTATTCCGAAAAAGAAATCTCGACATATCCTTCTTTGCATTTCATATGCTAACTCAATTATCGTCAATAAAAGTATTTAAGTATGAAGTAAAGATATTTGCATAAACCCACATTATTGATATTTCAATATAAAAGCAAAAATTTAGCTATTTTCTATTAAAATATTTTTTGTTTTTAAAGTGATGAAATCCGGCAAAAATAGCCACCTTACAAATGCTTTTATCAAGATAAAAAATGCCCACGCACAAATATTGATAAAATTTTTATCAGGCAATAACTTTTGCCGAGGCAAAAACTATTGCCTGAGGAGACGAGTCGTAATATAAATATTAAGTAGGACTAATTTGCATATTCATAGAGATGGTAGAAATGAATTTATGAAAAGAAGAAAATTTTAAGGAGGGTATTCAAATTTAGGTTGTTTTTTTTGAGAAGCAGNAATTTATGAAAAGAATAAAATTTTAAGGAGGGTATTCAAATTTAGGTTGTTTTTTTTGAGAAGCAGCTTCTCATAAAAATACAATCGCCGTTCGGAGTCGGCGTAAAACAGTAGGTCCCTCCGCTTTGTGTGACAGCATCAAGGCGCACGCCATAAATCGGAGGAGAAGCTCGGCCAAATACTAACATATGTGTAAGCGCCAATCTATTATTATTATTCAAATTTAGGATGGACCTTTATTACTTTTCATTAGAGCTGCAAACCTATCGATGGTTAAACTATCTACTATACTATCGGTAAGAGAAAAAAATATAAGATCCTCACTACGGACATATTAATAGAAAAAACGTGAATGATAGTCTTTATACCCGAGCGCACTTGTGCACAAGGGTATATTAATAACGGTTGTTTGTAAGAGCCAAAAGAAATCGAGATATATATAGACAAATGTATACATAAATGCTCAGAATGAATAGAGAAATCGATTCAGCCATGTCTGTCTGTCCGTCCGTCTGTGTACACGATAACTCGAGCAAAAATTGAGATATCTCAACGAAATTTTGTGTGTAGGTTTCCATTAATCCAAGGCAGGTTGGTATTGAAAATGGGCGAAATAGGACTGTAACCACGCCCACTTCCCATATAACGGTAATTTCCAGAAATACGAAAACTGCGATATTTTAGTAACTACTGAAGATAATTCACTCAAAATTGATATTTACAATAATTTTCAGACGAAAAATAAGAATATTATAAATTCTTGGAAACTAGGGGTATCCACGCCCACTTATGGTTACATGTGTATATCTTGGTAACCGCTGCGCCCATTTCTTCCAAACTTGGCACAGTTTTTGGCCTTAGTACAGCATACTAAATGGCCGAAAATTAAAAAAAATCGGGCAATAACCACGCCCACATCCCATATAACGGTAATTTAGAGAAATACAAGGTCTTCGATAAATCAATAAATAATAAAGCTAATTTATTCAAAATAGATGCTTGTAACAATTCTTTACCAAAAAAATCGGTTAATGGTAAAATTTTGGAAAATCGGCGTGGCACCGCCCACTTATGATCACATATATGTATCTCGGTAACCGTTCTACCAATTTGTACCAAACTCGGTGTGGTTANCCGTTCTACCATTTTATACCAAACTCGGTATGGTTATTGTGCCTGCCACGTAAAAGAAAAATGTTGAAAATGATTGAAATCGGACTAAAATTACGGCCGCTTTTCATATAACGGTAAATTTCAGAAATGCTTGAAACTGCAATATTTCGAAATTTAAGGACGCTAATTTACTGAAAATTGACAGACCCCGGCATACCATCTAGCGGTAGGTTTCGGAAAGGTGAAAAAACATATTTAACCCGGCGCAAGTAGGGTATTCAATGTTCGGCTCCGCCCCAACTTAGACTTTCTTACTTGTTATTTATTTATTTAGTCTAAATTCTAAATTTTAGTGTGTTTAACTAAAAATAACAAAACAATGAAAATCGAAATCTGGCGAATATTTTTTTTATTTTTTTATTTAATGCCCATAATGTTTTGTGAAATTATAGCTCATTATCTAACGAAAAGTGTGCAAGCCCCAATATCAAACATTTTATGAAAATTAGGAGTTTTCGAGTCATCAAAATTTCGAGCTCTTTAATTAGAATTCCTAGAAAAGTTTTGAGTATGAATTTTTGTAGTTCATTAAATTTTAGTAAGAAGTGCAAGTTTGAAGTAGCCGGACTTCCTGCTGATTTTGAAATTTTTTTTTTGTTGAAAGTGTTGCTCATTCTCTACATGTATGTTTACATAATCGCACAAATGATTATGAATTCTTGAAGTAGGAATAAAAACGCGATGCAAAAATATTTCCAATAGTATCGCGATAGTGACTACCATTCATCGATAGTGGCGACAAATTGAAACAATCGATAGTGCCATCGATAGTTTTGCAGCTCTACTTTTCATATCAAACAGTATCGTGATATATGTCAATCGCAAATTTTATAGCACATGATGCAATTTTCCACAAATTTACTATTAAAATTTTTAATTAAAACTCTTGTTACAATAATTTTAATTGATTCATTGTAATAGCATTAGTAGCTTTGATTGATGGCTGTACACTGAGAAAAAGGATTAGTTTCGACAACTGTGACCAAGGATTGGGAACTATTACCATGGGTTGGTAATTATAACTAAATATATTAAAGCTTCTAATATTCATCTAGGTTGTACCAAATCATTAATTTAGTTGAAGGGTTTCGTAAATACTAATAAATATTTCTTTGAAGCATATTTCTGCAAACTTCATTCAACTTAACGTATGGTTCATAAAAGGATGTCATTAAGCTCAGCTAATACAGATAAGCTTTCTTTCAACACATGGTTTAGTCATAGTTACCAAATCTTAGTTGAGGCAACCACGATTTGGTTTGAGGGCGGAATATATTCATGCTTGTAAGCCACCCCTAAACAATGCCCAGCGCTCTCTGAGCCCATGTGTGTTTCACATACGAAGAGCGCCATCTATGCAATGCACACCAGTGATGGAAAATGAGTGTGCATTGTGCCTATTTCGGCCCTTTCGGAAGCAGCCGGCACCTTAAGCGCAATCGATTGATTTTCCGCACTATTTTTCGTAACTCAGTGCAACTAATACATATTTCTTTCGGATCTGCAATTAAAAATGATTTTTTTTTTTTTNCCTTTCGGAAGCAGCCGGCACCTTAAGCGCAATCGATTGATTTTCGGCACTATTTTTGCGTAACTCAGTGCAACTAATACATATTTCTTTTGGATCTGCAATTAAAAATGATTTTTTTTTTTTACATTTGATCGTGATTGATGTGCTTAAACTGATAAATGGTATAAACATAAGTAGAAGAAGCTGGCTTCCACGCTCTGCATCTACCCTTAACATTTTTGTTAAAACAAATTTGTCGCAATTTTTTTCAATATTTTTTTTTTGATGTTGCTTTGACCTGGGCTTGAACCCAGGTGTTGTGGAGTGCAACTGCTTACCACTATACCACAGCGGCAAATAAGCAAATAAAGCAAATATTAAACATCATTTAATAAACACTTTAGATTTAAATAATCACAAGCCCATTTTGAATATTCTTTGTGGGACAGAAGCCGAAATATTTCTTACTAAAGAAAATTCTGCAGAAAATGAAATTAAAAATGCTTAGAAACCTAAAGATAAATTTTGCCAAGATTTCAGAAAGAGCACCTTGATACTGCAATTTTAAAAGCCGTTACGGCTTCCGCGCCAAAGGCAGTAGGCTCTGATGATACGAATAACATTAACTTTGATATAAAAAAGTAGTGCGTTATAATATTATGTACAAATAATGATCTCAGTGAAAATGAACAAATTTACTAAATTATAATTTACCCTAGATTCCAAAATGTAAATATACAAAGAATCAGGCATTCTCATTTGTAGACCACAGAATATGAAACTGTCCAATATCCGCAACAATGCCTGAATGCTTGTTACAAGTAAGTTTGCGCAAGCTGGACATTATAATCTGCAAATAATTTAGGTGGACTGATGCTTTATATTTTTACAATTCGTAATTCAGGGTTAGTGATCGAGCGGTGATTTTTGTATATACGTAATTTTTTTTGGAAACTAGACATCCTTTCGGCTATGCAGTTTTATAATTTATTTAATTCGCAATGATTTTTGAGAGATTTTTTCGTCGAAGGTGTTGCACTTTTTCTTCCATACTCAAATTTTTTGTACATCCAATATGTATAAAAAAAGCAAAAAAGTAAAAAAAATTCTAAAAATTCGAATTCTTAGCCGCGCTGGCACTTCGTAATCCTAAAATTTAATGGGCTATAAAATTGTATACCCGAAAGTTTTTTAATTTCAATTTCAATTTTCTTGTTTTGTTTTTGCACAAAGTAAGACTAAATAAGTCTTGTGGTAGTACATCTTCTTGTAATTCAAAATAACAAAGTTGGTGTACATATAAACGCAACTTAAAATTTAAACTATTATATTTATAGACTAGGGCTAATTATTAAGAGTGAGAATGAGAGAAAGATTGGGAGGAGGGGGGGAATATAGGTCAGAAGTAGTTAGAAACTGCAGTTTTAAAACACCTTGCTTGTTTTATTAACTTTATTTCACTCGGTATTGTGTTCCATAGTTTTATAGCGCTAACAAAGAACATACGCTGTGAGTCCAAGTATGAATATGCGGGAACAATCAGATTCAATGTTCGGATACACTGGCCTAGTTTAATGTTTTGTACAGGTGTGTGTATATTAATTTATGCAAGAATACTAGAGCCTGGATTTTAAAATACGAGTTTAAATCGTGACCCAGAATCTGTTTGGAATAATGAGATATGTGGTCAAATTTCTCAAACACGAAACGCGCTGTGTTATTTAAAGCGATTTGCAATTTATGCTTTGAGTTATTATCAAGACTGCGATACACAAACTCTGCATGAGATACATGCGGAGCAATGAGTGACTTAACAAGTTTCAATTTCGTTTGCTGTGGCAATAAGTAGGCACTGCAATATAATTTTCGAAGAATATTGCATATCTTGTTAATAACGGAGTTTATGTGGTCAACGCATGATAATCTTGTATTGATTCTAAAACCCAGGTTAGTTACCGCCTCTTCAAATTTAATATTTATTCCGTCAAGCAATATCGGTGACATAGAGCTAAGGTCATATTTTGAATAAGAAATAGCAGTTGCCTTCGTCTTTGCCGCATTTAATTTCAAATTGTTAGCACAGGACCAGCTAGAAATACGAGTGAGATCTTCATTAAGCCTTGCTATCAAATCTTCAACAAGGCCTATGGGCCTTGACAAGTAGATCTGCGTGTCATCAGCATAGAGATGAATGAATGAATTTTGGCAACACTCAACAATATCATTAATAAACATGCAAAATAGAATGGGACCTAAAAAAGAGCCTTGCGGCACCCCTGAAGTTATTGGTTTTAGGCTTGAGTAGTTCTCACTACATTTGACTTGTTGCAGACGGTTCGATAAGTAGCTTTTTATTAATTGAAAAGAAAAAGCCCCAAATTTATAATGATAACGCAATTTTTGCAGGAATATGTTGTGATCAATACTGTCAAAAGCTTTAGAGAAATCGAGCAACACTAACACTGTTAGATAATTTTTATCATAAGAGAATATTAGCTCAGACATGACAGTGTGGATACAACGCAAAGTGATCAACATATGTTTTTTTAATTATTGGCAGCTGCAATTCCCTCTATAGTTGCTTTGTCGGTTACTACTACAGCTTCAGTTTGCGGACGACCTCTGACGAACACTTGCCCACGAATAGAGAATGCCGACGTTAGAATATTTCGCTTCTTAAGCTGGGTAGCAAAGTGCATTAGCTCTCGATTTCTTTTTGTAAGACATTCGTGGATAAATAGCTTCCCTTCGATACTGAGGCCAACATCGCTAAGAGCAAGCGACCGTCTCTTATCTTTGCAGTATCTCGCTACAGCTCTCAGTAGTTGAGAGCGATCTGCAGCCGAGCTCAATTTGACGATAACGGGAGCTCCGCTTTTACCATTTGGTCGTAAGAGGAAGGCAGAACGCACTGGCGCTAGTTTCACTTGAACCGTTTGACACAGCTGGGCGAAATCATTAAGAATGTTCTCATCTTTTCTTTCGGGCAATCCACTAACAATAACATCCTATGATTTTAGATTGTTCTCATGGGCATTTACTTGTTCGGTCAGGGCATATTCCTCGTTGCGCAGTTTCTCAACATTACCACATTCCGATTCCGTTTTTTTCAAACGCTCCTCGATATGCTTAACCGCCGATTCCAAGTTTATAATTTCTGCTGACAACTCGCTAAACCGCTCCATTACTCGCTCTTCCGATTCTCTTAATCGTAACGTTAGCTGTTCAATTATGCTCAGCTTTTGAGACTCTAGGCGATTCTCAAATATCACAAACCACGCATTCAAAGCAGTGCTTGAAAAATCAGTAATGAGAGACTTACTCTGTACTGGAGGCGTTTGCGGAGATGGGGACACTTTGATCGCGGTCGTTGTTCGTGTTGGCATTTTTGGCATATTAGACAGACCAAACAATACAGAGAAATTTAGCAAAGGTTTTAAATTCACAATATCGCAGATAAATGAAAGTTTATGCAATTTCGATTTACACGGACAGCAGAACCGCTTACAAAGATTGTTGTGGTTTTTTTTTAGTAAATTAACACCCGGTGGATTTAATAAAACTCGGAATAAACTGCAGCTACTCAAAAACACGTCTACTCTGCTGACATATCTTCCGTTGTTGGTTTTCTAAAATTTTTGCCAACAAAGTTCTAAATGTGCATGAAAATTTTTCGTAGATAGTTTTGAGCTTTCATTTTTATGGTTTTTGTTGTTGTGCTGTTGCATTAAAGAAAGGTTTTCCTATAGATTTCTGTTTTCTTACACGCAATAAGTACTGTAAATATATTATATAAAGGAAATGGTACCTATCGACGACTTTCAATACTTATTGGCACATTGACCTGCATTTAGGCACATTTTTCCGGAGAAATTTGGCACAATTTTAAATTTTGATTTTCCATCACTGATGCACATAGTCCCCCTATATGTTCCACTAGGGATGGAAAGTTTTGAAAAATATTCGATTCTCGATTCTCGAATCTTATGTAATCCTTACGATTCATGGAATCGAATAATCGACGGCGAGATTCGAATTATCCGATTCTAATCGATTCTTTATTTCAATATTTCATTCACGTGAAAATTCTATAAAAATGGCCAATTATATACTCAAAAAAGGGTTTAGTTATAATTACCAAGATTTGATTATAGTGACCAAGTGGCATAGTTGGATATGGCGAAATAAATATCTAGTTCACGAAAGTCTGCAATTTACTTGAGACTTCTAATTGGGACAAATGCATATTTGTTAATAATTACGAAACGACTACCTTGAGTGGACAATATTGTTAGTTGAATAAAGTCATTGTTGAGCAAATATAAACAATGCTTTGGATGATACAAGTGAATTTTGTGAACTTGCTGTAGACTTGAATCAGCTAACCGTTTATTATTGGAAAAAAAGTTTCAGTTTGACACAATTAAAAATTTACTCGATGGTTGTTGTGTTTACTTTCTTCTTTTATTTGCATATATTAAGCATAAAAATTGCATACATATTTACATAAATAGTTACTAGTGTAACATTCCGCTTTATTCATCATAATTTTATGTACGCTCATTAGATTTTTTACTTTTCTCCTCATCACGTTGGTCTCCTTGCCGTGGGGATGGGGCTTAAATAAAAATCTAAACCTCCGTTCTGGGGATTCAGATGATCATGAACTAAGAGGGAAGCTTGATATGACTGCCTGGATGGCCACTCGTCCTGTGTACCTGCAAGGTCTGCACGGGGGGAGCGGCCTCCTCTTGCGCCATGTCAAGATCACCGCACCGACGCTACGATCCCTCCTCCTATCCCACAAACACCCAATTCCCGCCCTAACCTCCATACCTTTCCCCCTAATCCAGGNGTGATCATGAACTAAGAGAGAAGCTTGATATGACTGCCTGGATGGCCACTCGTCCTGTGTACCTGCAAGGTCTGCACGGGGGGAGCGGCCTCCTCTTGCGCCATGTCAAGATCACCGCACCGACGCTACGATCCCTCCTCCTATCCCACAAACACCCAATTCCCGCCCTAACCTCCATACCTTTCCCCCTAATCCAGGGTGTCACGCGCAACCGTGCCTATTGGATGGTTTGCAGCCAGGGGTATCCGGCTGTATTCGTACGGTGCTCTCCTGATACCGGGTCGCCTGAGGAGATAGAATGGCCTTACTACGGAAGAGGGGACTACCGTAGTCGACGTTCCCCCTCTCCCCATCCAAATTTTCGGGTCTGCCGCGCTTGCCTTGTTGAGCAACGCAGACGATTATGATAAATGATATGAACAACAAAAACCCCGCCTCGGATTAACGAGGTCTTCTTAAAAAAAAACCGACCTGGCCCATCGAGCCGGTCCTGTCAATCTTTGACAAAATATCCCTTTGGAGCCAAGCCTGTGGCAAAGCCAGGGTCTAGCTCCACTCTGTCCCAACCGGGGCAAGCCTGCACGGCGGCAAGGTCCCAAGCCGATCTTAAAAGCACCAACACCACCCATGCCCTCAGGCAGGATGGTGGTGATGCCTCGATAGCCGCTGGAGGTGGACAGGCTGTCATCTCGGACACTGTCTCAAGACAAGTCAAGGATGGCACCCTCTCCACCTCAAGTGGCGGACTCGACGCTATGGCAAACCTTGCCAGTCTTCCTTCGGGAAGCTCTGCTGGCCATGTCCAAAGACAAGCCAGTTGTGCTGTCCCCTCCCCAGATGAGGTTCTTCCTAAAAAAGGAACATCGGCTTCGACGTTTGCGGAGTCGGCTCACATGACCAAGTCAGTGAATCCCAACGTCAATCCTTTAGGCTGTACGCCAAAACCCCCTTCCAAGGCGATAGGAACCTCTGAGAGAAACTATCACACCAGAAGATCAGCTGATCG
>NW_016170441.1:12886-15813 GCF_001687245.7 Rhagoletis zephyria
ATGTAATCCTTACGATTCTTGGAATCGAATAATCGACGGCGAGATTCGAATTATCCGATTCTAATCGATTCTTTATTTCAATATTTCATTCACGTGAAAATTCACGTGAAATCACGGAGGGAGCGTTCTTCGACATATCCTGTCGATACACTTGGAGGGTTAAGGCTTGAAAGCCATAGTTCATCCTCCAGTTGAGATTGGAGAGGGGAGCAAGTGATTCCTCGTTGAGGACAATCACCGCCTTCGTTTGCTACCGGATCTTCCAGCTTTACAACATTCCAATCGTGAGTTGGAAGCTCTGGATTGCCTAGCTGAATATAGCCCAGAACCTCCGACGGATCGTCATGGTATTCCGGGATCTATGCCCTGGATCTTGGGCGATTTGAAATCTCTTCCCTCTTTCCGACATCTAGTTGTGCACCTGGCCAGGGCTCCCCAATCTTATTGATTGCGGCCTCGTAAAGCTGCGCAGATCTCTCATCCGCGCACTTAATCAGTTTGACACCCCGTAACCAACCCGCGTCAGAGCAGCAGGGTGGAGGTCCTACGTTATCACGGAGAACCTCGCGATATACCGCCCACAGCTTTCTGGTTACCAGGTCCCAATTTTGCTGTGTGATCCCACCATCAAGGGCATTCCGATCGATCACAGCACGGAAGAGCGATTCCCTTGCCGCATCGGCAAACGATTTTTTAGGCTCCTTATATGCAGCCATCAGGGTGTTAGAAGGCCTTTTTCTCTTCCCCGAGGTCGTTGCTTCTTCTACCGAGCGCTTCCGCTTTTGGAGGTCTGCTTTCGCTTTCTCTCGGTGAATCTCCAGGAAAGATTCTGCCCAAGCTTTCCAGCTGATTTGCTCTTCTGTCAAGTCCTCCTGCTTGACATCTTTCAGCCTATTGCTTTGAATGCGTGGTTTGTGATATTTGAGAATCGCCTAGAGTCTCAAAAGCTGAGCATAATTGAACAGCTAACGTTACGATTAAGAGAATCGGAAGAGCGAGTAATAGTGCGGTTCAGCGAGTTGTCGGCAGAAATTATGAACTTGGAATCGGCGGTTAAGCATATCGAGGAGCGTTTGAAAAAAACGGAATCGGAATGTGGTAATGTTGAGAAACTGCGCAACGAGGTATATGCCCTGACCGAACAAGTAAATGCCCATGAGAGCAATCTAAAATCATAGGATGTTATTGTTAGTGGATTGCCCGAAAGAAAAGATGAGAACATTCTTAATGATTTCGCCCAGCTGTGTCAAACGCTTCAAGTGAAACTAGCGCCAGTGCGTTCTGCCTTCCTCTTACGACCAAATGGAAAAAGCGAGGCTCCCGTTATCGTCAAATTGAGCTCGGCTGCAGATCGCTCTCAACTACTGAGAGCTGTAGCGAGATACTGCAAAGATAAGAGACGGTCGCTTGCTCTTAGCGATGTTGGCCTCAGTATCGAAGGGAAGCTATTTATCCACGAATGTCGAAAAAGAACTCGAGAGCTAATGCACTTTGATACCCAGTTTAAGAAGCAAAAAATTCTAACGTCGGCGTTCTCTATTCGTGGGCAAGTGTTCGTCAGAGGTCGTCCGCAAACTGAAGCTGTAGTAGTAACCGACAAAGCAACTATAGAGAGAATTGCAGCTGCCAANTCTCAACTACTGAGAGCTGTAGCGAGATACTGCAAAGATAAGAGACGGTCGCTTGCTCTTAGCGATGTTGGCCTCAGTATCGAAGGGAAGCTATTTATCCACGAATGTCGAAAAAGAACTCGAGAGCTAATGCACTTTGATACCCAGTTTAAGAAGCAAAAAATTCTAACGTCGGCGTTCTCTATTCGTGGGCAAGTGTTCGTCAGAGGTCGTCCGCAAACTGAAGCTGTAGTAGTAACCGACAAAGCAACTATAGAGGGAATTGCAGTTGCCAATAAGTAAACAAACATATGTTGATCACTTTGCGTTGTATCCACACTGTCATGTCTGAGCTAATATTCTCTTATGATAAAAATTATTTAACAGTGTTAGTGTTGCTCGATTTCTCTAAAGCTTTTGACAGTATTGATCACAACATATTCCTGCAAAAATTGCGTTATCATTATAAATTTGGGGCTTTTTCTTTTCAATTAATAAAAAGCTACTTATCGAACCGTCTGCAACAAGTCAAATGTAGTGAGAACTACTCAAGCCTAAAACCAATAACTTCAGGGGTGCCGCAAGGCTCTATTTTAGGTCCCATTCTATTTTGCATGTTTATTAATGATATTGTTGAGTGTTGCCAAAATTCATTCATTCATCTCTATGCTGATGACACGCAGATCTACTTGTCAAGGCCCATAGGCCTTGTTGAAGATTTGATAGCAAGGCTTAATGAAGATCTCACTCGTATTTCTAGCTGGTCCTGTGCTAACAATTTGAAATTAAATGCGGCAAAGACGAAGGCAACTGCTATTTCTTATTCAAAATATTACCTTAGCTCTATGTCACCGATATTGCTTGACGGAATAAATATTAAATTTGAAGAGGCGGTAACTAACCTGGGTTTTAGATTCAATACAAGATTATCATGCGTTGACCACATAAACTCCGTTATTAACAAGATATGCAATATTCTTCGAAAATTATATTGCAGTGCCTACTTATTGCCACAGCAAACGAAATTGAAACTTGTTAAGTCACTCATTGCTCCGCATGTATCTCATGCAGAGTTTGTGTATCGCAGTCTTGATAATAACTCAAAGCATAAATTGCAAATCGCTTTAAATAACATAGCGCGTTTCGTGTTTGAGAAAAGAACATTTGACCACATATCTCATTATTCCAAACAGATTCTGTCTGGGTCACTCGTATTTTAAAATCCAGGCCCTAGTATTCTTGCATAAATTAATATACACACACCTGTGCAAAACATTAAACTAGGCCAGTGTATCCGAACATTGAATCTGATTGTTC